>NW_008677516.1:66346-79251 GCF_000695815.1 Acanthisitta chloris | reverse complement strand
TGCAGAACGGACTAACACAAGTGGCCTCTTTCCTTCCTTTTCCCCAGCAAGACTCCAAAATGAAAAGCATCTCTGGCATTTGGCTATCCCATGTCCACCAGCAATGTCTGTGGTTTGGGTGGAAGAAGAACCAAAGGTTTCCAGTGCAACTCCTTACCCTCTCCACACATCCATCTATCTCCTGTGTGGTTTTGGGAGCAAAATCCATGTTAGGGCAGACAGAAGTGGATTTTTAGGTTTTTTTTAATGGATCCTTTGCAGTGCTCTGATCCCAAGTGCTCTCAGCAGTGCCAGGAGGAGAGGTCCCAGCCTGCTGTTTCCCCTATACTGAGGAAGATAATGCTTCCAGGGATCTGTTGCTCGTTCACGGATGTTCTCGGCTGTCTGTTCACCCTGGGCCATGTCATTCCAGGTCTTTGCAAGCAGGACTCCTCTTGACATCCTGATGGCCTGGAGTGGGTTAAAGGCAGGGCCAGGCTGTATTTACCTTGGCACCTGATTGCCAGCACTCTGCCTTCCAGAGTCCTCCTATTTCCTCCTCGAGTGATTAGTAGCTTTTCAGTGGAGAGAGGAGGAATAAGGAACATCACCCCATTATTCCAGTGCATTTTGCCACTGTGGCCAAACCCCTGACCATGCCCAACAGCTACACTTTGTCACAGTACTGAAAAATACAGCAGTTATCAATAAACCCCCTGAGATCCTTCTCTCTGTATGTTACAGGGATTAAGCTGCTTCCAAAGATGAGATCCAAGGTCACCAAGAAGTGCTGAAGCTGATAAATAACCCCATGATTGGTTTATAATCTGTGCCAAACAAGCCCAGTATATAGGAATAATGTCCAGAAAGGTGAAACACCTGCTATATATTACATATTAGCAACCTTCCAGTATCTGAAGGGGCTCCAGGAAAGATGGAGAGGGACTCTTCATCAGGAGCTGTAATGACAGGACAAGGAGTAATGGGGATAAATTGAAAGACAGGAAATTTATATTAGGTATTAGGAAGAAATTCCTTGCTGTGAGGGTGGTGAGACACTGGCACAGGTTGCCTAGGGAGGCTGTGGATACCCCAACCCTGGCAGTGTTCAAAGCCAGGTTGGATAAAGCCTTGAGCAACCTGGGACTAGATGATCTCTAAGGTCCATTCCAACCCTCTAACATTCTATGATTCTATGATATCAGAAGGTCCTGTTGAGGGGACAAGACACGACTCCTTGCTGCTGCTGCAGAAAGCGTTAATCAGTTCCAGGCTCCATCAACTTTCCATCCCAAACACAGCACACCGGAACGTGCTGCTGGCACGAGCCACTGCCCAACTGACCCAGTTTATTTTACAAACTGGGTGAATAAGGACAAAACCATCCAATTTCATTGAGAAAACATAATTCCCATTAAGCAAGGTAGGATCCCAGCCTCCCTCTCCAGACGGCACGTCCCCTCCTGACCTATTTACGGAAGTGCTGCAGTGCTGGTTTCTGCGGGGGGGATGGTGTTATCCGCCCTGGAAAAGCCTAAAATTACACTGCCCTACAAAGAGCTGGATAAATTGACCCCTCTAAGCAAACGGGTTGCCAAGCTTTTATCTTCCCTTCATTGTGAGCTTATGCTGAAGCGGAATAATGAGACGATACGGGGCTGTACGAGGCGCGATTGGAAAACTCTGCCTTAGCAACTCAATTGTATCCGTGATGCCTGCGTTGGCTTTTATAGCCAGCTACTGCTTTGGAAAGCTGCTTCTGATGCCACACGCATTCAATATAGCTGCAGTTATGACTTTTGTCCGCTTACTGCTACCTAATGTTATGGCAAAGGGAATTAGCTGTGGGGTTTGGCTTGGGAAGGCAAAGTGACTTCAAAAAGAGGCTGGTGGGGGGTTGCTCCGGCTGCGTTTTCGTGCCCTTCATCCAGTCTAGACACAAAAGTCTCAGGACACAGATGATTTCCGCTTCTCTGCAGAGGTTGTGCCATGCGATTAAAAAAGTGCAATGAAGGGAACAATAAGCACCAAGATGTGTCTAAAATTAGCAGTTTACAAAACAATCTGAGTTTATAATATCCCGAGTACAATAAAAGCCAAGAGCAAGAGGGCCAATTATTTTAAAACTGCAGGATAAAAGGAAACCTTGATCAAAACTGTTATCAGGAGAACAAATCTGTCTTTATTGTGTTGCAGTTTCGCTGCTAACCGAAATAACTTTCCTAAAATTGCCATTATGCTGCTAAGGATTAGCTAAATTGAAGCCACACACCAAATCCCACTGCCTTGCCCAAGCAATCAGTGGAGAGCAGCCCACAATTCTTCCCTGTTTTCTGCCAAGGTTTAAATTCCAGTATATCTGCCAATGGTTTTCCCTTTACACACCTTTGCTCCTCACACAGAAAATGGATGGGTTGATTTCCACATTATCTTCAGTTATATTCGCATTTTGGGTCTCAAGTGGTGGCAAAGCTGCAGCTCCCAGACTGTAAGTGAATGGGTGATTTAAGAGGAAAACACCTAAATTGTGTTTCCTTTGGTGATATTATTATTTTTAATATAAATTTTAAACAAGGAGAAACATTTGATACAACAATAGTGCCAGAAAAAATCCTCCTCCTTCTGCCAGGGGAGATGAAAATGTCCTTTAAAATACTGGGGGGAAATAATATTTACAAATCACTGCTGAGAGGAGAGATGCAAAACTGGCAAGGGATCAGAGATTATGCAGCATCCAGCTTCTGTTGTTCCTCACCACTGGGAGAATTCAGAAGGAATTAGAGCTGTCAAGGGGATAAAGTCATGGTCAAGGAGAATGGACTTTTCTTTTTTAAATCCAACTCTTCTTCCAAGGGAAAAACCAGGTCCATCAGAAACCTGACCTTGAACTTGTGTAAGAGAATGAACGTGCTCTGAGCAGGGATCCCAGGGAGATCTCCACAGGCTTTTCTCTAGGAGAGGACACTAGAGTGGGACATGCCCTTACCTGTGGCTCCATTTCTTGCACATGAAACAAGGCAATATGAGGACAAAAGTACAGATAATTTAGTGTTAGAAGCAAGTCAAATCCTAATATCCTTCAAAAGGTTTTCTCACCACTCATTTCTCACTCAATGACCAAGGACAGAAGAGAGGGGAAATAAAATGTTCATGGCCAGCTACAGGTTGCCCAGAGAAGCTGCGCCTGCCCCATCCCTGGAAGTGTTCAAGGTCAGGTTGGATGGGGCTTGGAGCAACCTGGTCTAGTGGAAGGTGTCCCTGCCCATGGCAGGGGGTGGAAGTAGATGGTCTTTAAGGTCCTTCCAAATCAAACCATTCTGTGATTCTATGATCTGCCCCAAATTCTCACCCATTCTCAGAGCTCTGTACCACAGAACAATTAAGAAGCAGGTTTTTTTGGTGGGTGAAATCAAAGCAAAAGCTGTTCAAATCTCAGGGAAACACTTCTCAGTTCATAAGCTCCAGAGCTGACACCCTATGGACACAAGGCAGTTTTGAGAGGTGCCTAAACTGCAGCTTCAGGGAATCATTGCTGAGGTGGTGATACACTCCTAAGTCTGGAAAGAGTCACTGCAGGAGCTGAAAAGTCCTTTTTAATTGAAAATATTTTGGAGTAGCAAAATCACAGACCAGAAAACCTAACCCTGTAACCACTGACTGATCCCTAATGCCAGCAGACTCCTCAGTCCACATCCCTTCCATCTCCCAGCAGGAGGAAATGAAAACAACATGGACTAGACAGGGAAGAGATCAATTAGATCATCTGGTTCTACCCACTATGCAGCAAAAGACTATTCCCTACAAGAAATTTCCCAAATTACTCCAGCCAGTCTCACTTACAAAAGTCCAAAGCGATGGAGTTCCCACTTGTTCTCCTGGGATATGATTTCTCCCTGCAGGAAGCCTTTCCTATCAAGCCTTTTCTTTTGAAAATGTCTTCATTTCAATTTTCACCCCCCTCTCTCCCCTGCCTGTGTGCATTTATGAACTACACTAATGAAACAGATTAATACCAAAATGGAATTACAATTTAGGAATAAATTAGTTTATTTTCCTTTTATCCTCTCCCAAAAACCCTCAACATGTCAAAGAAAGTCTGAGTGCCTCTGAAATCTTCCTTTCTAAATTGGTCCCACTGCTCATAATTACACCTCCCCTCTATCCATACAAGTTACTTTGCTTTTCTTTCCCCCTTTTTTTAGGGAGGAGTGAAAGAAGGCAGAGAAACCAGTGAGAAAGAGTGGGATAAGGGGAGAGAGGAGAGAGACTTATCCCATCCAACCACAAATTGCCTGCAACACTCCCCAAGTGTATGAAAATGCAGGTTATGCTATCAGCATTGCCTGATGAATATTCCCAGATTCATTCCAGATGCAGGACCTGGGTTTATCCAAGAATTGGCTTTTCTGCAGCAGCAAGAGCTTCCACTCCACACAAACAGCAAGGAAGAGAAAGCCTGAGACAGAGGCTTGGAGAAAGGACCAAGGGCTGAAATTCTTCAAAAAATATTATTAATCCAAAACAATATTATTAAACCAAAAAATATTAATCAAAAAAGATTGGAAGAGCTGCAAGAGACAAATGACCTGCAAATATCCACCAGGCTGGAGGTTACAGCACATTCTGACTGGTAAAGGGTGTCAAAAAGCAACAGCTTTGACAGAAAATGTCCTAATAAAAGACTGGAATGGCAAAGTCAACTCCAGCCTCCCAGTGCCTTTCCCCATAGAATTATACACCCAAATCTGATGGGAACAGCTATTCTAATTTATTACAAAAATGGTTGTTTTGAGGCTTAATCACAATGGAGATTCTCACGCTGCCAATAAATAATGACTCAGAGGATCTAACAGCCTCCTGCTGCTTCAGGGTCCTGCTCTGAGTTGTCCAACCAACTTGAAAGTAAAGGACAATTAATACTCAATATTTCTCAGCATACATATTTAAGGTTTATCTTCATTATCAATTTTAACTTAAATGTCACTTCTCTGTTTCCAGGGAATTCTGGAAAACATACAAACCTCAGAAGTTACGGGGAAACACAATAACAAATGGTTGGAAATGTCCTCTTGGGTTTGCCTACAGAATTTGACATGGTTGGATGTGCAACGTTTGGATGTTATAAGGGCAATGGCTCCTCTGTTAGAGGTTGTGCATTCAGTCTGGCCATGTTACATAGGATCATGGAATGCTTTGGGTTGGAAGGGACCTTATAGACCATCCAGTTCCAACCCTCTGCCATGGGCAGGGACACCTCCCACTAAACCAGGTTGCTCCAAGCCCCATCCAACCTGGCCTTGAACACTTCCAGGGATGAGAAAGTAGAGGGATGGGGAATTACAAGTCATTAAAGGCTGTTCTCATCCCATGATCTTTCTTCCTGCTGCCTCCATCATCTCCATCCAGCTGGTGTCCAGTCCAGCTCAGCTTCACTTTTAAAAGTCTATACTCCTGCCAGGAGTTTTGCTGGTGGCTATTCCTGTTCAAAACACTCAGCCATGCGTTTAACACAAGGATCTGAAAGCCACAAGGAGTGTTTCTGGTGAGAGGGCTGCTCCAGGTAGGAATCTTCCTGGGGAAGAATTGGAGGGAAGCTCACTGCAGAGGGACTCTCTGCTTGCATTAGCGGCAGAGTTTATTTCCCAGCCTTGTACAGCATGTTCTGATGTTTAAAAATATTCAGTTGACTTCCACATGTGCCCTTTACTTTTCTCATGGCTTCTCCTGGATGGAAAATATGGGAAAATCCAAACTGCAGCAACTGAGCAAAGCGCCAGGAACCATTGCAGTCAGTGGCCTGAGGCCAACTTTGGGGTTTTTGGTTAAAATGTAACTTATGGAAAGCTATAAGGCTAAATATGTATTGTAAGTGCTCTAATACTTAGAGGTCTAAGGAAAAGAAGTCTTGGAAATAGGAAATGCGTATCTGAAGGGAAAGCTGGAGCACAGGCAGGCAGCCTGTCCTTCCTTCGCTGCACGACTCCGTCTTGGCTGAGAGGAGCAGCAAGGAAGTGATTATAAAGCATTTATTTGCAAAATCACAGCCAATAAATCCAACAGCAACAACACCCTCCCTTGCATTGCTTGGTCCTTGGTGGGGGGGACAAAGGAGAAGTGCAGGTCTAACAAGGAGACAGGTGCATGGCTGCAGCTCTCCTTTCCAAAGCTTTTCAGGAAGAGTTCAAGCCTACAAGGCTGGACATCCATCCAGGCTGTCCCTTATCTCTGCCCACACTGTTTTGAAGCCCTAGAAAATAAAAAGCCCTAGAAAGGCAATGAAGGTTGTGGAACGAAACCCCCTGAAAAGGTTAAAAAAAACCCCAGACTGGGCCGTTGAATGAGGAAATGAGTAAGGGAGAGCGACAGAGAAAATAAAATGGTACAGAAAAAGCTATCTCAGTTCTCCTCCCCCTTCCTGGATACAAATGCCATCACAAGAAACCCGTAGGAAGTGAATCTGACTGCTTTGAAAATCACCGAGGTCAAAAGCACGACAGAAGAAAGGAAAAGGGATTAAACAAAGGGATGATATAATCTCCCCAGCTATAATTCAAACCTTCGAGGTATAAATAGCTCCACTACAGGGCTCAAGTCAACCACTAATTTACAGTGCAATCAGGAGGGGGAGGCAGATACCCATCCCCACAAGCAGATTAATCCTTAATTGCTCATTTTTGCATTTCTGACACCTTTCTTTGAAGTACCAGAGCTGGTACCATCTCACAAAAGGCTCTGGCGAGCCTGAAAATTGCAGAGCTGAGCCTTGTTGTTGCTTGCTTAGGGCTGCCACGGCCCCGTGCACAGTCCCAGATGCTTTTGTGGGTCCTCTGTGCAAAGAAGAAAGGAGATGGCTCGGATCCACAGGGATATGAGACGATCAAAGCCAGTATTTGCCAGTTTGACAGAAAGGGAAGCAGGACTTGGATGATGGCTCATGTTTCACAATGTTTTTCCAAGACCTTAATTGCAGATAAATACTTAGTGGGATATTCAAATACTTCTGAGCACTTCAGTCACTTCAGAGAGTTTGTAAATCCCTCTAGAAACACTTGTGAGGACCGCATGTACAATGCTGAGATAAGAGAAGCAGGATCATCAGGATCATCAGCTGGTGGGGACAGTGGCTTTATGGAAGGGACACCCAACCCCCTCCAGTGTTCTGTCCTTCCCCTTGACTCATCTTGATCCATGAGAGGAAGGCAACAGCAATAATGAAAACATAACTGCACAGGGGTTTGTTCAGTCCCTGCATACATCCTCTCCAACTACACCAATTTTTAGGGCAGAAATTGCTTTGCCCTTCACCTGGTTAGCTTCTGAAGTTTGTTTCAAGAGCACATCCTTGGATGTGTCCCTGAGAGCCCTGCTCTTCTTGTTGCTGTGTGCAGCCCACATTCCTGGGGAAATGCTGCATGTTTGGTGCTTTCCTAGCCAAACTGACTGTATCCAGACACCCCCTGCACATCCTCACATGTCTAGTGGGTTAATTAACCACCCTGTCCCTGCTAAAATGGGTTCTCGTTGCATCCCAGACTAGTAAAATTGAACAAAAATATCATCACAGCCTCCTCTGGACTCACTCCAGCAGCTTCACAGCCTTCTGCTGTTGGTGCCCCAGAGCTGGAGGCAGCACTGCAGGTGAGGTCTCACCTGAGCAGGGCAGAGGGGCAGAATCCTCTCATCACCTGCTGCCCACACTGTGGGATGAGCCCAGCACACAGAGGGTTCTGGGTGCCAGTGCACATGGCCAGGGCATGTCCAGCCTCTCATCCACCAACACCCCCAAATCTTTCTCCTCAGGGCTGCCATATACTATATCCATGATATCTTTTGCTGCTGAGATACAGCACCCAATGTTTGGCTGTACAAGATGAAAATTACTATCCTGTAACACATCAGACTTTGTTTAAACAACAACTTTCTTCAAACACTATATAATCAGTCACTAACCTCCTGATGGTGCCCAACCTCTGCTACACAATACTTGAACTTATTCCTTCTGGGAAGCATCCAGCTTGATCCCACTATCAAGGGTGGCTGCTTTGAGCCCTGGTGGGTTGTTTCATTAGGATGTCCCTCCCTCTGGAAACTGACTCCAGGCGGAGTGTGCAGCTAGTGGGAAGAAACACTTCTCAATGATGAATACTTTCCTACCAAAATAGAAGCAGCATCTTTAAACACAAACACTTTAACCTTCCAGCATGGCAGTCCTGGGGCAGGAGATTCATCCAGCTTTAACTCTTGAAGTCACACAGGGAGGAATTTGTGGAAGACAGTGTGGTTTCTGCATTACAGCAGCCGTGTGCTCCAGATGGATTAAATGCCATGTAGGCTGGTGAGAAAAAATAACTTTGCTCCTCCCCCGAAACAGAAGTTGGACAATTCAGATCAAAACTGGATCAAGCGCAAAGTGAAAGTCACCAATACAAAAGCAAAAAAAGTAGCAAATTTTACCAAATACAGATGATAAAGCATCATTGGGTAAAAAACCACACCTTGTGGTATGAAACTTTCCAAATACATGTTAAAAAATTGTATAACAGAGAATTCTTCGCTACTTTTGCTCCCCAGAGCAGGTTAAATCAACAACTCAGCGGGGCTAGAACTCATCTTGCTGTGAGCATGTGTTAATAAAAATTGGTGTATGGATGAAATTATTAAAACTGGAAGATGGAACAAAGGTTTTAAAAGTTGCTTTTCCTTATAAAAGGAAAGGTCTGGCTCATGTTAAAGAGACACATCAAATCAGCTCATGAAATTTCTTCCTTTCTGGGACTGAGAAAATTTATTGAAATTCTTATTACTGCATAAGAAAATGAAGTCATTTCATGGCAAGCAAGACATGAAGCACTGAGGAGGAGCTTCTCCCCCTGCAACAAAGGTTTTAAAAGTTGCTTTTCCTTATAAAAGGAAAGGTCTGGCTCATGTTAAAGAGACACATCAAATCAGCTCATGAAATTTCTTCCTTTCTGGGACTGAGAAAATTTATTGAAATTCTTATTACTGCATAAGAAAATGAAGTCATTTCATGGCAAGCAAGACATGAAGCACTGAGGAGGAGCTTCTCCCCCTGCGGAAGGAAGTGGAGAGGCAGGACTCTACTCTCCGGTGACCAGTGACAGGACCCAAGGGAAGGGCATGGAGCTGTGTCAGGAAGGTTTAGGTGGATATTAGGAAAAGGTTCTTCCCCCAGAGGGTGGTTGGGCACTGGAACAGCTCCCCAGAGATGTGGTCATGGCCCCAAGCCTGACAGAGCTCAAGGAACATTTGGACAATGCAGTCATGCACATTGTGGGATTGCTGGGCCTGTCCTGTCAAGTCGGACTTGATGATCCTTGTGGGCCCCTTCCAACTCAGGATATTCTATGATTCTGCACAAAATCTAGGGCTGTCCTCATCAGATTATGAAGCAGCAATGCTCAGAGCACAGTGCGTGGGCCAATGGTGAGGCTGAGCATTCTGGTGATCATCTGCATCCCATCACTTAATCAGCATTTCCAATTAAGCACCTGTTACAGATTAATCATCATCTTCAGCAAGATGACAGCCCTTCCTAAAGCACAGGAACAGCCACTTTAAAACCAATGAAAACTCCAAACCACCTGCCTGAGGGATGACTCTTCATGCTAGTGTCTAGCAGATACTATCTTTTTTTTATTTAAGGGCAAATAAAATTGAAGCAGGGAGGAGATGTTTTAAAGCAGTTAATGCAGAGGAGAAAGTGGTTTGCCAGTCAACATCTCAGTAAAACATCTTCCCAAATGGTGCATTTCAGGCTCTATTCAAAGCACATAAAAATAAAGAAACAGATATTAAATAGGCTTTGCTCGAGCCCCTGGCTGGTGCTCGGAAAAAGGACTTCTAATAGATTCACCTCCAAAGCAAAACTAACTAGAGAAGCACCTTCCAGACAAGATGACCTTCCACTGAGCAATTTGCTCAAAACCAGTGCCATACTGGGCTTCCCAGTTTGTTTCTGTGTCTATGGATACCTGTTAAGAGTTCCCAGTGTAATATTTGAGGGTGGGTTCAATGCTGCTGATGGCTGAGGCAGGTGCAGTAGGAGCTGAAGAGCAAATTTGTCTCCTGGGACCTGTCATTTGGGGAATCACAGAATCACAGAATTAATCCGGTTGGAAAAGACCTCTGAGGTCACTAAGTCCAACCCATGACCTAACACCACCATGTCAACTAGATCATGGCACTAAGTGTCATGTCCAGTCTCTCCTTAAATACTATCAGGGATGGTGACTCCACCACCTCCCTGGGCAGGACATTCCAGTGTCTAATCACCCTTGCTGGGAAGAAATTCTTCCTAATGCCTAACCTAAACTTCCTCTGGCACAGCTAGAGACTATGTCCTCTTAAGAAACAAATCTTCATCCTGCATAAGTTGTGTCTGAGCTCTGGGACAGAATCACAGAATATTTGGAATTAGAAGGGACCCTCAACAAACATTTAATCCAACTCCTGGCCCAGCACAGGACATCCCCAACAATCCCACCATGTGCCTGAGAGCATTGTCCAAACATTCCTTAACCTCTGTCAGATTTGGGACCATGACCACTGCTCTGGGGAGCTGTTCCAGTGCCCAACCACCCTCTGCGTGAAGAACCTGTTCCTAATATCCACCTAAACCTTCCTGACACAACTTCATGCAATTCCCTTGGGTCCTGTCACTGGCTGCCAGAGAGCAGAGACCAGTGTTGCCCCCTATGAGGGGACAGCTGACCTAAGCCTCTGGCAGCTCTGGGAGGAGGCAGAGCAGTACCACAGTGAGGGTGTCGAGGTTTTCTTTCCTCCAAGCACCCACAGGGCCCTGCAGCACCAGGGCTCTGCTTTTCTTCAACGGCAGCAAATGAACACTTGGTGACAAGGGCGTGGGGTGTCCTGAGGCACAGGCCAGTGCTGCTGCAGCTGGAGGCAGTGATCCATTGCAACTGGAGTTTCAGATTGGTTCTTAGACCATAACTGGTATCTTTAAGGGGACACCTGCTCTGGCAACAGGAGAGCACACAAGCTCAATCCTTGCCCTCTCTGCTGCATGTACATTCCAAGACACAGACCAGGAAGAAAACATCCAGACAACACCATCCTTCCTGATGCATCCCTCCATGTGGACCCCCAGGTGCAGGAGCCATTCCTGGGGTTCCTTGCATGCCCCAGTTGGAGGAAGCACTGAAGGGCAAAGCTCCAGTCCTTCCAGATCATTTGATTTTTGCTCACATTTAACTCCCTTCAGATCCTTCACACTGTTCTTGGTCATGACATCCCACCATCTGCCTTACCACATCTATAACTTTGAGTACATCTTTGGGGGAAGGCAGTGCGACATTGAGCATCCTGGCAAGTGCCTGCTCAACTCCCACCACTTTTTCCTCCCGTGCATCTCTCTGAGTCTTCTTGCATGGATTAAAACACACCAACACAACATGTATCCTGACCAACCTCTCCCCTGAGCAGCCCAACACAGCTTCTAGTTACTCCACCATCTTTCTGCTGCTTAATCCCTAGGCTCATTTCCCTCTCCTGCAGAGCTTTCACATCCCCTCAAGTTTTCTCTTCAAGGAGGAACATGCAATAACTAAACCCAGATGGGATGCAGCTGCAAAGAGCTTCCTGCTTAGGCACACCTGTACCTCAGAAGCTCAGATGTCAGTTTAGATGCCAGAACATCCACTCATTTGGGAGGAGAAACAGGAATTATTTAATCCCCAAAACTAGTTTGTCTCAAATACAAAGCTTTTTGTAAAAACTAAGGTACTAGTTTCCTTGGAACGTGGTGTAGTCTTGTTCACATGATCTTGTTGACTTAGCAACCCGGTCTAGTGGAAGGTGTCCCTGCTCATGGCAGGGGGTTGGACTAGATGGTCTTTAAGATCCCTTCCAACCCAAACTGTTCTGTGATTCTATGATACTATGGTTCTATGATTCTATGACTTCTCCAACCCCTTGTACAAGACTGGAAACAATCCATACTCATGTTTTTTTGTCTGGTTGGAGTGGTTTTAAATTATTTGTAAAAAATTTTTATTGAGGCCCAGGTCTAGTTGGATTTCTAACCTACAGACTTCCTCTAAACCGACAGCAGTTTGACCTTATGCTTCCTCAAAGCTCAGCCCAAGGTAAAACCTGAGGTTGCCAAGAACATCTGCTGGGCAAGGCGCAGCCAAGCCATCTCACTGCACCAGCCAGGCACCTTGCAGTAAGGAAAGAGAAATACAGAGGTAAAATACAGCTTTACTGTAGTATAAACTCCATCTAGATTTGAAGGGTTTCACTTTAAAGAGCTTCTTCCCTCCCTCCAGTTCTCCAAAGAGCTCCTCGACCTTGCAACACGCACCACATCAGATGGAAGCAGAACCTGTCCAAGCTGTGACATTTGCTCACACACAGTCTCCATCCCACAAGGCCTCTCTGCAGCAGCAAAACTGCAGAATACAGGATTTCCTTCCCCAAATATTTTATGGTTCACCCAGTACAGCACTCTCTTCCTGCACTACACCAGAGCCAACTCGTACCTGGGTAACAGAGAGGACATGAGAGAAAGGGAATAAATCTTGCTTAATGATAGGTATCTACAAAAGACATTCACAAGGCAAGTTTGGGGATGAATTCCCTGTCCCCGAGCAACAATCAATTAAAAGCTAGTTGCCAACTAAAACTGTCCTCCTCCTTGGTCCCCAGACAACCCTTCCACATTCCCCAAGAAATAGTTTACCTCCTTCCCCAGCGAGCACATCCCTCAGCTCCACAGGCACCAACCGTCTTCTCTCTCACACAAAGTATTACTATATTTCGACGAAGCTCAGAACAACTGGTGAAACAGCAAGACTGATAATGCATTTTGTCTCAGAACTGGAGGATTTACGCATCAAAAGCTTGTCCGCCTCTCCCCAACTGCAGCCGTTTACCTGCTACCAGCT
>NW_008677516.1:35216-66312 GCF_000695815.1 Acanthisitta chloris | reverse complement strand
AAGAGTCACAGCACTTGGAAATTCTCTGCTCTCCCAGGGAAGCCTGCCTTACAACCCCATGTACATCCACATAAAGAAAAGCCCAACTCAGACATCTGTTTGCCCTCAGAATGACTCTGTGTGAAAAGGGAACAGGTCTCTGACCAAGCACAAGTGGTTTCGCGCCGTGAGTAGATCATCCATGTGTATAATGTAAGCATGACAAATCCATCCAACCACCAACTGCAGCTGTGAGAGGTCCACGTGTCTCTTACCACATTTCTCCAGAAGATGCAATTTTTCATTCTTTCTTTTTAGTCATTGCGTAATCGACGGAAGATTTATACAGCAATGTTAAAGGAAAAGTCACTGATTGAGAGGGAGGAAAACACCGGTGACGGTGCCAACTTGACAGGGGATTTCCATGCTTTGCTCTTGGAAAGACCTGATAAGATGGATATATTTGTTTTAGCTTGGAGCAAGGAACCTCAATGATTTGGATTACAAAGTCCTTAAATAACATCACAAGAACTGAGTTCTGGAAAAGGAGATATGAGAAGTTAATGGTGTTAGTAACCATCAATGTGGCTAAACCCACTGCTGATCTGCATTTGCCTGACTGAATGTATTTCTGAGACCTGGATGTGGTAAGGCCTTGGGGCAAGAAATCTATTGGTTACAATTACATAACTTCATGGCTTTTGGTTTATATCAGCTGGGACCAGACATTCTCCTCTGGCCCCTCCAGATTCAGTGTCCTCTGTCTTTGGTACCATGAAAAATTGTCACTAAAGCAGTTGTGTTTTACCAGCAAACCCACAGCACTTCTAATTGAATTTCCTCTCTTTTTCTGTTGGAAGCTACCTTAAAGATGATCTAGTTCCTTAAATATTATCTAGTTCCAACTCCATGCCATGGACAGGGACACTTTCCACTAGACCAGGTTGCTTCAAGCCCCATCCAAACTTGAACACTTCCAGGGATGGGACACCTAATATGTCATTGGCCTGATTTGAAGGATCTATTTTATTAAAGAAGATGTGGATCAACTCAACCCTCTCATGGGACCAAATATAATCACAGAATCACTAAGGTTGGGAAAGACGTCTGAGATTGTCAAATCCAACCTATGACCTAATATCACTGTGTCAAATAGACCATAGCACTAAGTGCCACATCCAGTCTCTCCTCAAACATCTCCAGGGATGGTGATTCCAACGCCTCCCTGAGCAGCTTGTTCCACCCCTTCTGTGAAGAAATTCTTCCTAATGTCCAAAATCAAAGCACAGATATGTTTGAAGACATCAACATGAAAAAGAATTGTTCTATAGATTCAGGCCCACCAGTACCAGCAGCAACAGTGTTTAGCTGCAATCAGCTAAATTAGTACAGCTTGGTCTCAGTGGAGACAAGATGCTGAGAAAACCCTTAAACTTAGCAAGCAAACAGCACCCAAAACCTGAATCCAGGCTGCTGACCACAGCTGACAACCCTACTGGCAGCTGAACCTGTGGCTGCTACGCCCTGGTAACGTCTATTTGAAGCAAGCACCGTTTTGGTGCAGTTTCCCATCTGATTCAGGCAACAGGTACATCAGTTGCTGCTATCAGTTTTTCAGGACTGCATTTTAATAAACATCACATGTCTAAGAAGGATGTGAGAGCTGTAGATGTCTATGCACTGATAGTTATGCCTAATTAACATAAAAATGAGGTTTTCCTAATCACTTGCAAGAGGAAACCTGCTTGCAGAACAAGCTACTGAAAAACAAAATAAATTACTCTTCAGGGAGGTACTTGTCAGAAATAAGAGGGAGGGTGGATGTGTTTATTTATACCCAGCAGCTCAAGGTAGGGGCTGCAGGTCCTGACACGCTGCCTGGTGTGGTTTCTGCAAGCAGTTGTCTCCTTCCTGTGCCCATCCTGCACTCAGCTCCAACCGCCAGCACTGCGGGTGTGTGCTGGGTACTGAGGGTCTGCACTGTGTGTCCCAGTTCACACAAATCACAGGGGATTTTTCAGGAGGCATCAGGCCAGGTCAGCTCAGTGACATCAAACTCAAGTCTGAAGCTTCATAGGAAAGAGATGGGGACAAGTAGTAGTAGTGGTGGTAGTACTGCACACAGTTCTGGTGTGCCCAACACATGAAGGACATGGAATTGTTGGGGCAAGTCCAGAGGAGGCCATGAAGCTGATAAGAGTATTGGGGCACCTTTCCTACAAAGACAGGCTGAGAGAGTTGGGGCTGTTCAGCCTGGAGAAGAGAAGGTTGAGTGGAGACCTTGGAGAAACATTCCAGGACCTGAAGGGGCTCCAGGGATGCTGGAGAGGGACTCTTCATCAGGAACTGGAGTGATAGGACGAGGAGCAATGGGCATAAATTGAAAGAGGGAAATTTAGATTAGATATTAGGAAGAAGTTTTTAACTGTGAGGATGGTGAGACACTGGAACAGGTTGCCCAGGAAGGCTGTGGATGCCCCAACCCTGGCAGGGTTCAGTGTCAGGTTGGATAAAGCCTTGAGCAACCTGGTGTGGTGGGAGGTGTCTCTGCTCATGGCAGAGGGTGTTGAGACTAGATGATCTTCAAGGTCCATTTCAACCCCTTAACCTTCTATAATTAGCATTCTATGACAAATGCTCATGGGATTTAGGAGCACAGCTCATTTGTGACTTCTGGTCTTAGGGCAACCTCTGTGTTTCTAAAATGCACTCCAAGAGTCAGCCTGCACATCAGCAAGTCCCAAAATGTGGCAGCAATCTTTAGAGGTCTGAGAAGGACTGAAGATGTCCGTGGCTTGGACCAAAACTACTGGAGCAAATCTTCTGAGGGAAAAAGCACTTCTTGGCTTGGTCACCATCCAATGGAAAAGCCAACAGGATGAACCAGTGTAGAACTGTGATGCGTCTTGGTCTACCATCTCCTCTTCCATCTCCTGCCGTTTGCTCACAACTGGATTTACTTGGGAAGAAGATCAACCTATTGTATTTTCAGAATAGCAGTTCTTGAGGAAGAGGGTGCAGGGTTCAACCACTGGCAGCTGGTGCCTCCTCACTGGAGGGTACAGCTGGAGGAGACAGAGCTGCACAGCAGCACCCTGATGACAAACCAAATTTCAAGTTACTACAGGAACACACCCCAGAGGAAGGAGACAACCACAATTACTGACTTATCTCGCAGGAAAGATATTTCAGTTATTGTGGGTAGCACTGAAAACAAGAGCTCAGTGATCGGCACTGTTGGAGCTGCTGAAGGAAACCACCTGTGTTGAGCACCTCTGCAAATGCACATGGCACATCAGCTTGGCTCCCACCTCCCAAAAAATGCTGGCAACACAGCTGGAGGAGGCACAGGGAAGGATATGGTTAGTGCAAAGGTGGGGAATGGTTTTGGATGGGCTTTGTTGGAATAAGAAATGTGGTTTTAGCACTCCCCATCTCAGACACGGTGCTCAGCACTGCACTGGTATCGGTATGATTGTGCCCTCCACACCTGGATGGGTTCTGCCCTTTTGGGGAGCTCTGGCAGTGTTATGTACACTCAGATGCAGACAGCTCCACACAGTGCCATGTCTCTGTCACACTGTGCACCTTGCTGATTGCTTTCCACACACACACCAATGCTCTGCCTGACTCAGGAGGGCTCAGGGACAGTGGGATCACTGGTGCTCCACCTGCTTCATTGCTCACACCTGCCCCTGATGCTCTGTGCCAGGGGGATTTATTTCAGTAAATGAAGGAATTTTCCCAGTTTTCCCTTATCGAAGCCCATTCTTGAGGAAATAAGTACATTACACAAAGTATTTTAGATCTCAATATATTCACCTTAACTTTTTCTACTGTCTACAAAAACACAACAGAGAATTAAAAGCAAATCATTTAATACCATCAGGTTTAGTCAAATTTTAAGTGAGGACACCTGATTTAGCATCCATGTAGAATTTTGAGTAAAATAAACAGAAACCTGGTTTTAAATCACCCAAACTTCAAGCGACTCTTTCCTTGCTCTTCCTATTTCTATGAGAAATCATAATTTTACAAGAACATGCAGTGACATGACAAGGGGGAATGGATTCAAACTGGAGGACAGCAAGTTTAGATTAGATATTAGGAAGTAGTGGGTATAAATTGAAATAGGGGAAATTTAGATTAGATATTACGAAGACATTTTTTCCTGTGAGGGTGATGAGGCACTGGGACATGTTGCCCAGAGTAGCTGTGGCTGCCCCATCCCTGGCAGTGTTCAAGGCCAGGCTGGATGGTGCGTTGAGCAACTTGGGCTAGTGGTGTCGCTGTCCATGGCAAGGGGCTGGAACTAGATGGTCTTTAAGGTCCCCTCCAGCCCAAACCATTCTGTGTTTCTATGAATATACTAAGGGAATTTTAAACACTGGATAATTTGAGTCTGCAGCTTGAAGGTTTCTCCAAAACATCAGCTCTTGCTTTTTGTAGACAGACTGATGACTCTGTAGCTCATTTACTTAATTAGCAATTTACAGAAAGATCTCTCTAGGAGAAGGGGAAACCCTTCAAATGAAAAGCTTTAAGTGTAGAATCAAGAGACAATCCATAATGACTGTTTACTCCCATCTTGCATGTAATTTTGGGCCACACTATATCAATCAGCAGCTGCAACTGATGGCATTACACTTTCTAAATACCAGAATGAGTTCTGCAAGAGGCCAAGCACAACTGTCCCAAGTTTTTCCTAACAGGAGGATGTTGCTTTTAAAAAATCCCGCTGGGATGAGGAGTAATGGCAAGGAGTAGTGGGTGTAAATTGAGATAGGGGAAATTGTAATTTTGGGCCACACTATATCAATCAGCAGCTGCAACTGATGGCATTACACTTTCTAAATACCAGAATGAGTTCTGCAAGAGGCCAAGCACAACTGTCCCAAGTTTTTCCTAACAGGAGGATGTTGCTTTTAAAAAATCCCGCTGGGATGAGGAGTAATGGCAAGGAGTAGTGGGTGTAAATTGAGATAGGGGAAATTTAGATTAGATATTATCAAGATATATTCTCCTGTGAGGGTGGTGAGACACTGGAACAGGTTGCCCAGGGAGGCCGTGGATGTCCCAGTCCTGTCAGTGTTCAAAGCCAGGCTGGATAAAGCCTTGAGCAACCTGGTGTGGTGGGAGGTGTCCCTGCCCAGGGCAGTGGGTTGGAATTGCTAAGGTCCATTGCAACCCGTTAACATTCTGTGATTCTATGAGAAGGAAAGAAGTCAGCACGTAGCATAAACACACAAATTCTGATGCTGTCACACAGCCCAGAAGTTTTCCCCTGGATTTCAGCAGCTTTGTTACTATCATTTCACCTTTCCTTCCCCCAGGCACTTGGCTTTTGCTGACCGCTGGCACCCAGATCCTTCTCCGGCGGGTGTTGGGTACTGCGGAGCACGGGGAGAAGCCTTGCACAGATGTGCATTTTGTAAGAAACAATAATTCATGCAAATCCCTGCTCCAAGCAAATTCCACAGTAGTGCATCTTATCACAAGCCAAACAAAAAGCACAAATATATTGGAGAACAGTAAACCCCTACTAAAAGAATTTGCTCTTGTTACAGCTTGAATTTCCCCCTTTCCTTCCAACAACTCTTCACTGATACCAAACACCAACCAAGGCACTAATTGCACCCGTTAATCAGAAGTGAAAACCCCAGCTGTGACAGAAAACAAAGCCTCTGTCACAGTAGACATTTGGGAGTCTCCATGGTGACACCTAAGAGGTGCAGATCCTCTTCGCTACTGCAAGAAGAGGCAGAGATCAGCAGTGACCATCGCAGTGCCCTGATGACGCCTCTGAGCACACCCACTATGGCAGAAATGACCCAGTAAGGCACAAATCCAGATATTAAAGCAGCATAAAACCTGCTTATAAATCCAGTTAACTCCACACACAGTTGTATTTTCTCCTCAGAGTTTGTCCAAAGGTTTAGTGCTTCTAACATCAGGGATTTTCCTCTGTTTCATCAGCGAAGAATTGAGTACTCTCTTGCCACCTTTGGAGATGGACCAGCTTTCCACAGAAGCTCAAGAAGATGAAAATAAATGAATAAAATATATTTTTAGGTTGGTTTTTTTTTTTCTTTGAGATGGCAAGTTAGAACCTGAATTCCAACTCAACCACTGGGTTTCAGCAGAACAAAAAAATCCCTGTGCTGAGTACTCTCAAATAAGAGTCATGTCCCTTCCAACTCTGCACCAACAGAGACCTTATTATCCTTTGGGGTAGGAAGTCAGATTTTTTCCACTTAGTTTCGTTCCCAGGTAGTTCTTAAATAAGATTTCCCTTCCCTCTGTGTTTAAAGGGACACTTTAACACAAGTTAAAGCTTGGCCATAGTGCCATCCCTGTATACCGAACCCCAAAGTAGAGCAATGACTATCGGGCCACAGGCCAGAGTGATTTTATTTCAAGGACAGGACAAAAGAGAAGATGCCAAAAGTGACAGCACTGCATCCTACCTTAATTATCATAAGTCAGTCGTCCACCTGCATGTCATCAGGAGCCCATAAAGGTTCTTCCAGTGGTGCCCCCTGCAAACAAACCAAACCAGAGTTACCAAAGAGTTAAAATCCAGCAACATCTTTGGAAAACAGAATTTTTCCTGCTGCCAGCAAGGATATTTCACTTCATTTTACCAACTGCAAAATGCTGCTTTTCATTATTGCTCAAGCTAGAGAAACACTTGAAAAAAAAAAGAAAATAACTTTTAAATACAGAAAACAAAATTGTGGGAGCTTCCAGGGTTAAAAGTGCTTTTGGGCAGAGGTGGCAGCAGGGAATTACAGGGCAGCAGCTGCAGTTATGGATGAGAAGGGGACTCTGATGTTCCCATCTTGGCCTGACACAAGCACTGCTGTTAGGGATAAGTAAAGTTTCAGAGGGTCCACAGCAAGAGGAAATAGATGATTTCTATAGTATTGAAGGCACCACAACCACCTTGGGCTCCTCTGTGGCTGTATTTCCCTAGACAGAAGCGGTTTGGGTTTTTGGAAAAGCAGTTATATGTGTGTTCATTTATTCCCACCCCGAGGGAAGGGGAAAGCAAGCCACATGGTGGTCACCAGGACTTCTGATGGCCATGTACCCATGAGACAGCCACCAGTGACTTCTCCAAGGCCAAACCTCTCTGGATACAGACTTTGGCTGTAGGATCAAGTGAAATCCTAAAGGTCACAGCACCAAGCCTGACAGAGCTCAAGTTGGATGATGCTCTCAGGCACATGGTGTGATTCTCAGAGATGTCCCATGCAGGGTCAAAAGTTGGACTCAATGATCCTTGTGGGTCCTTTCCAACTCTGCAGATTCTGTGATTCTGTGAAGCTTGTCCCTGTGGTTCAGGTGACCTGCAGGGATGCTTGTGATGTTCTCACATCTCTGCACAAACACCTCCCTCCCCACCAGCTCTCTGACTTGGATTTCTAGTTCCATCAGTGCAGCCACACCACAGGGGCTCACAGTTCACTCACAGGCTGCTCCTGGCTGTTCCCCACTTTTACAGGATTAGCCAAGTTGCTCCCACCCCCTGCATCTCTGTTCCCCCTCCCAAAATATTTCCCCTACATCAGCTTTGAGGCAGCTGTGGCTCCTTACAGGAGTCTGCAGAGCCAACCCGCAACTAATCCCATCTCTGGGCTGCTGCTATAAAGTACAAAATTAGAGACCTGAGGCACTTCTAGATTTAGAATTGAATATATTTAACCAAATTAATATTTTTTTCCTATCAACATCTTTTCTGCCCAGCCGTGGGCAGGATGTGACCCAGCCATCTGCTCCAGTGTTGCCAAGAGCTGCGGAGCTCAGACATAATCCCTGGGTGATCTCCTCACTGTTTTTCATCCTGCTCAAGTGTTGACTTGAGCACTTGTTCAATTAGACAAGCCCCAGCACTTCAATCAGATGGGCACACAGAGCTCATTTCTGCCTCCACAGAGAAGAAAAAATCTGATTTAGTCGAGTGTGATAGAACCAGGAGCTTCAAAGCAATGAGACCTGGAGATCACGTCTGCTCTGAGTGTGCCAGAATCGCTGCTAACCCCAGCAGACCACCAGCAACTCCCAGTGTAACAGAAGCTGAGAGCGAAGATTAAAAGACATTGGGTCTGGCAGGGAGGAGGAGAACTGGGTAACTTTCCCAATATTTCATTTTTAAAGGAACTGGAGAACAGCTGAGGCTTCTCTGCTTTCTCCTGTCTCTGGCTCAAAGCAAGTGATCCCCAGATGTGCCAAATCTGCTGGTCTCCCAGTACCACTTACATTTTCTTCCTTATGATCCAGTGTTTCCCAGCATTTCCCAGGAACACTGCTGTCCCAGGGCAGAGGGGTCTGAGGGCTGCAGAGATGCAGTCCAGCCTTGAGCCTGTCCTCTCCTCCCTTTGCAATTGGGGTGAGGCCCGTCCCTCCTTCAGTTAGCTCCATGCATTTAAACATAGGGGTAAATTTTATGCGATCAAATCAGGAAGTTGACATAAGCAATTTTGCTGTCAATGCTTTCATGGTCAATTTATTCCTTTGTTCACAGAGCTGCAGGATTCCAAATGACGCCTTGGACAGTGCTATGTGCAAGAGAATTTGGAAGAGTTTGCATTCAACTCTCGCTTCACAAAGCCTTGATGGAAGGAAGAGCCCCTCTACACAGAACATGGAATCATAGAATGGTTTGTGTTGGAAGGGAACTTAAAGACCACTGAGTTCCATCCCCCTGCCATGGGCAGGGACACCTTCCACTAGACCAGGTTGCTCCAAGCCCCATCCAACATGGCTGTGAACACTTCCAGGGATGGGGCAGACACAGCTTCTCTAGGCAACCTGTGCCAGTGCCTCAGCACCCTCACAGGGAAGAATTTCTTCCCAATATCCCATCTAACCCTGCCCTCTGTCAGTGGGAAGCCATTCCCCCTTGTCCTGTCCCTACAGGCCCCTGTCCAAAGTCCCTCTCCAGCTCTCTTGGAGCCCCTTTAGGAACTGGGAGGTGCTAGAAGGTCTCCCTGAAGCCTCGTTTTCTCCAACTTCCCTGATGTTCCTAGTATCATCTAAGAGTTCAAAGGCAATCAGCAATGAAGCTGAGTTTTTCCAAAGCTTGGAGCAAGATACATGTATGCTCACAGCTCCTTGCAAGACAAGGACAACATCCTGCTGACAGGAAAACGTACACAGGGAGATAAAAAACAACAAGTGCAAAGACAGACTGAAAATAAAAGAGCTTATAAATGTCAGTGGCACACGCCTGAGCAGGGTGCAGAGCAAGCTGTGTCTTCAGATGGTTGTAAAAACAGATCAGTGCTGGGAGAAGAGGGGAATTTATGTTGCATGACTTGCAGTGACTCAAACCCTCATCCCTTGTGACAGGTACAGAGTGTGGTGTAGGCACTCAAGTCTCTCCAGAATGTCAGAGTAGAAACATCTTATGTTGTACATACTTACTCGAGTATCTTACAGCCGCAGCTGTTCTCAGAAATGAGTCATGACTTGTGTGGAAAGGAAACACCATTGCCAAAGAGCCAGTGCAGCACAGAGCTGAGAAGAGGTGCTGTGTCCCACACTCTGCTCACCCAGCCCTGGCCCCACACAAGCCTTTCCACTCATCTGCCTTGTCTTGACCCCAGTGTGCCCTGATGTGCCAGCACTGTAATCCTCTTGCCACAGAATCCTCCTGAAACGTGGGATCCTGAGAATCCAGCGCAGTCAGCTGACTGTGGTAAGCTGTGGCTGCAATCCACCAGCCTTGGGAATACTCTGGCTACTATCTGTAATTATTTGTATATCCTAGTTGTATATTTTTGGATGAAACCAGTTTCACCCAGGGAATGTATACGCTGTTACGACACACCAGCAGTAAGGAAGGCACGCTGCATACAGGAAGGAGCTCCTATTCTCCACAGCCAAAATTCAGCTTTCCAAGCCCAGCAGCACTGGGAAACCCAACACTGACCTGATCCATGTAGTTCTGGACAATGCTGTAACATAAAGCTGCTTCAGAAAGAGCTTCAGTAATGGACTCAGCAGCCAAGTATCTTCCAGTATGAACCCAAACCCAGTTCAGAGCCTCATACCCTGCTCTACCCACTCCACCAAGCTGCTAAACCTCCACTGCTGGGTCATGATGCTCTACACAGCAAACAAGCACTCCAAAGTGGGAATGAATACTTTGGCGGACATGCTGGACCAGCAGGCACCCAGAATGAGAAATGCAAACAACCTGAACAGAATTTAGGTTTTTTTGACCACAGTTCAGTTTACACAACACCAGGCCTGCTGGCTACAGGTGAGGTATGCCTGGCCTCAAGGAGGAAAAGGATCCATGAGCAAAGCTCATGGAAAGAGTTTTAAACCAGATCTGAAGAGGGAAAAGGATCAAACCAGGTTCACTTAGAGATAAGCCTGAGGCACCATGCCACTGCTTGAGGGATGGTGTGCTAGCGAGGTCATTTGGTCTTGAGGTAGGGGATGGAGATCCATGTGCAGCAAAGAAATAAGTGGTGTTATCAAGGCAGTGGTAGAGTCACCATCCCTGGAGGGATTCAAAAGCTGTGCAGATGTGGCACTTGAGGACATGGTTTAGTGGTGGCCTTGGCAGTGCTGGGGGAATGGTTTGACTCGATGGTCTTAGAGGGGTTTTTCCAACTTAAAACAATTCTGTGATTTTTATGCTGCTGGATCAACCTGCCTGTGTTCAAGGCCAGGCTGGATGGGGCTTGGAGCAACCTGGTCTAGTGGGAGGTGTCCCTGCCCATGGCAGGGGGTTGGAACTAGATGATCTTTGGGGTCCCTTCCAACCCAAACCATTTTGTGAGTCTATGGAATAATTTTACAGTGCAACAACATTGCTTTTCTAAACATGAGGAATATAAGGTCACAATCTAAGAGGTCTCTTTTGGATGAACCCTGCTGAGAAAGTGCTTTGGGAATTCAGATGACAACAGCAGTTTTGTTAATCCAGAACATTAATGGTGCAAAACATTACACACGGAAATGTGCAAGATCAGGGGGTGGCCAAGGTGGCTCAGTCCTAGGGCTCCTCCATCCCATATTAAAATAATTAAAATAGAAGTAAGGCAGGTATTAGTTGGCTAGACAGCCCCAAATCCTGCCGCCTCTTAATCCACCTGAAATCCAAGTGTATCACAGCAAATTAAAGCTGCCTTTAATCCATGCAAATCTCAGCCCAGGAATCTTTTATTCTCTTACCTCCTGCCACGAGTTTAGTCCTGCCCCACACCCCTTGCTGCTGCCAGAGCAAAACAACACAAAGCTCCATATTTTAGCAGCAGGGAGAAGAAATTTTGGCCATTTCACACATTTTTGGGATGGACACAGCTTTATGCTTTGTTGGTTGGGCGAGCCCAAACCCTGTTCCACCTGTGCTTGGTTTAATCATATGTATCGACACACATAAATTAGGGCAATTTGTGCATAAATTAGGCAGCATCATTATGCTAATTGGGATGGTATGATTGTGCTGAGCATGTTTGCAATCTGCCACAGTCCTCTGGGACAGCACTGTGAGGGAGCTGCTGCCTCTGGAAAGACTGGAGCTCCACTGGGATCCTGCTGTGGCAGGTACAGCCCCAAAACAGCCTAAATCAGAGGAGAAGGGGTGGGGAGACCTGGTGTGATCTGCTTCCTCTGAAATGCACGTTTCTGTTCTAAGCTCTGATGCTACCCTCCAAAAATAACTCTATTTGCTAAATATCACATCCCTGATGCATGAAACAGGTCAAGTTATAGATGGGTGCAGAGAGGCTGCTAGAAAAATAAACCTCCAAGGTGTATGTAAAACAAGCAGGAGGCTCAAATCCCCTGTGCTTTGCTTTATCAAAGTTAATGGGAAGAAACAAGTCATCCTCACAAAAACCAGAACCACTGTACCCCTTCCAGTCCCCATCTGAATTGCAACAGAGATTAGGATGCTTGCTGGGATTGGGGATGTCTCATAGAGTATCCCTGATGATCCCTGTCCTAAAAGAATAAAGCAACTCTAAATCATTCCTATTGAAAGCTCAAGATTAGCAGAGGAACAAATAAACTGCAAAGCAACAGCTTCTCCTTTTGGAATCATGAAATACCCTGAGCTGGAAGGGACACACAAGGATCATCAAGTCCAACTCCTGGTCCCGCACAGGACAACTCAAGAATCACAGCAGAGACTCAGTTAAACAGCCAAACATGAGTAGGTCTACCTGAAGTAGGTAATTATCTTGGGTTTGTTACCAAGACCAAACATGGACCTTTTAGCAATCCCACAGGTATCCTGGGCCTCCAACACCTGCAGGGCTGTGGCTGGTGTCCCTGTGCACAGGACAGCTGTACTGCTGCCAGTGATGCTCAGCTCCAGCTCCAGGTAGTGGGGCTGGTGTTGCACCACATATCCCTCCTCCTTATGGGTACCAGGGGACACTCCCAAAGACATTCAATTTTCCTTCCAAAACTGATCCATCGTTTACCTGCCAAATGGCACCACTAGGATGAAAAATCCTCTGTGTGGGACTTGAGTACTCTCCCTTCAGAGGGAATTCAAGCTTGCTTTATTCCTCATGATCCAGCCAGGAGGTTTTCCTCCGACAGACGTGCTGGCAATTTGCCTGGCAAAAAAACACCCAGCAGAAGAGCACTGAACTACAACTAAAAATGTGGAAAAAAATAATCAACTTTGAGTAAACCATCTGGTAACACTCACTGTGCCACAGGTGAGAGCAAACACAATACCCTTCACAGCACCAAAAAATCATCACTTTTCAGAGCATAATGGTGTGAAACACCAAACCAGACCAGGGAGAGACTCTCAGGTGAAGGGTTTTTAATGCCTTTGACCTCAGCGTTCCTGCACTTGTGCATTTCTTTGCTGCTTTGACCTTATAAACCTCAAGAGATGGATTTTACAGCTGCAGCTCTGGGTGCTGCTGGGTGCTGTAGCATGGGAACAGCCTGGAACAGGTTGCCTGGAGAAGCTGTGGCTGCCCTATCCCTGGAAGTGGTTCAAGGCCAGGTTGGATGGGGCTTGGAGCAACATGAGTGGGAGTTGGTGGAAGGTGTCCCTGCCCATGGCAGGGGGGTGGAACTAGACTGCCTTGAAAGAAGGTGAAAGGATGAAAACACTAGAGAGCAGGAGGCCACAGGATATGGGGGATGCTCCACAAGCAGCAAGAGCAGGGAATAAATTAAGCTTCTACAGCTGCAAGGCCAAAGGAATTAGCAAGGCATGAAGTAAGAAAACCAGCTTCCTTCTATTCTGTGGCTCCTCTAGAGCCCAAGTGGCTGAGTGGTAGCTTTTCCCCTCCCCATCTTTAAGCAGAAGTCCTTCTAAGTAGTTTAGCAGTAAAAGCAAACTCATCTCTCCCTCCCTAAGAAGGAATACGGATACTGGCATGGAACAGCATCAGCACCCACTAATTCCTAAGCCCCTCCAAACACTCAATATCCTATCACAACAACAGCTTTAAAACCTCTTCTCTGCACCCTTTGAGGATAATTAGTTTAAGTCTTTTACCAGCAGATCAGTTTTGGACGGCAACTAAGCCAAGGGGATATGAAAAGGTTTTGCCCAGAGACTCTCCACATAAAATCAGTTCAAAAAAGGCAAACGCAAAATAGGAGTTGGCTGCACCGTTTGAACAGTTTCTGCAGCTCAGAAGGGAACACAGCAAGCCTTAATAAACAAGCTCAATAAAGTTATTCTTCCCTGTTTTATTTCCCCTTAAAGCATCAGCCCAATTTGGGTTTGTTTCCATCACAAACAGCTTCTTTAATCGTGTCTGACGGGAGCACAACGAAGCCGCCCTGGCCCCTGCCAGCTCCAAGCTAATGGCACACGGAGCTGCTCTGCCTTGCTACGGCAATTCCTGTAATTCAAGTCTGGCAAACAATTCCTAGGCTGAAAATGGGACAGCATCCAATTGTTATCTCCTTGCTTATAAAAAAGAGCTCAAAAAAATCCCATGTGTTTACCCTACCTGCCTGTTTCCCGTGCTGGCAGCACCACCGTGCAGGTGTGACAGCGACAAACACGCAGTTTTGCCTGTTGATGTCTCTCCTTTCATCCCAGCAAACAGTGTGTCAGAGCTAAAGGAGCAACTGAGAGCAAGGAAAGCATCTGGCTGCTTCCCTGACAGCTGAACAACTGGCAGTTTCCAGGAGGAAAAGCTTCTAACCACAGCAAGTCATTCTACAGTTGGGCTCAATGATCTCAAAGGTCTTTTCCAACCTGATGATTCCGTAACTCCAACATGCAGTTACCTTCATTTTGGTCCTGGTGCTTCCACACACTCTCTCTGATGTTTTGAACCACCCCAGGATTTCCATCCCCCCAAATAATGTATTAAAGACCAAAACAACCATCCTGCAGCCACATTAACTGTGGACCAATCCCACCCCAGCATGACACCAGCCCTGGCCAAGTACAGGAACGTGACGTGCTGCGCACAGACGGAGGTGAAAGGCTTTTGTTTGAGTGGTTTCGCTCCCCACGACACACCTGATAAGAGCCTGCAGCGACGACACACCCCGAGATAAACCAGTTGGGTTCAAATCTTCGAAACCCAACTGTGCATCCCAGCGAGGGCTGGGAACGAACACCTAAAGAAAACACTCTGTGTGTAACAAGACCATTTCCCTTGGCAAATCTTTCTGCTCTCCCTCCCTCGCCCTACCTGCGTGCGCACGTAGGAACTGTTCCCGGGCATTTTCTGAGCTACTGTCTGGCTCTGCTCCCGGGGATGGGATGCAGGGCTGATGCCTGATCCTAGGGCAGCTGCATGTCCATGAGCACCCAGTGATCTTCTCCTGGTGCCTGCAAAATTTAAGTCTTGCTGTTTCCTAACTTGGAATATACAAATAGAGAGGGGAAAGCTGTTTGAAAAGAGGCACCCTGTACAAACTGAGGTGACACGGCTGTGAATAAAAGAAATCCAGGGATGCAGAAGTGGCCACCAGCCCCAAGAGCCACGTTCTGGGAAGCCAGTGGATGCATCACTGCATGTGAGAGACATTCATCAGTGATCATTTGATAGTCAAACACTGGCGTATAGAATGGTTTGAATTGGAAGGGACCTTAAAGACCATCCAACCCCCCTTGCCATGGGCAGGGACACCTTCCATAGCCCAGGTTGCTCCAAGCCCCATCTAACCCGGCCTTGGACACTTGAGGGATGGAGCAGACACAGCTTCTCTGGGCAACCTGTGGCAGTGCCTCACCATCCTCTGAGTAAAGAACTTCTTCCTGATATCCAATCTAAGTGCCCACTGTCAGTTTGAAGCCAATCCCCCTTGTCCTGTCACTCCATGCTCTTGCCTAAAGTCTCTCTAACTCTCCTGGAGCCCCTTTAGGCACTGGAAGGTGCTAGAAGGTCTCCCTGGAGCCTTCTCTTCACCAGGCTGAGCTCAGCTGAGCTTCCCCAGCTACCCCAGCTCAGAGCTTCCAGAGAGCCTCCCCAGCTCTCCATAAGAGAATATGGGTCACATGGATATAAGCAGACACACAAACAAGCTGTGACCCTACCTGAACACACCTTGGGAGAGCACTTTGGTCTTCCTGAGCTCCCACCAGGGATGCTAGAGTTGCCCAATGCATTGTACACAGGGTAACACACAGCTCAGTTGCTGAGGTCTCATTTCTAAGAAAAACATTTGTGACCTTTCTATTCCTCTTCCTCTTTTGACTTCCTTAATGAATAAACAAATTTATGAACGGGGGAAAAAAACCCACTTGCATGACCAGTCGTCCTCTGCACAGCCTGTGTTTGCTGGGAGCAGCTTGGAAGCAAATGGACACAAGATTTTAAGCAGTGTAGTGGGGACATGAGCTGCCACGGGTGCAGATGGTGAGGCAGAATCTCATGCAACACCATGAGGGCAATTTCTGCTGCTGGCTCAGGACTGGTTTCATTTTTGGGAAGATGTGTTAATCTGACCCACTCCATGGACAGGGCTGGCAAGACACACAGCTGGTTTGTAGAGACTGGGCTATATCCTATACATTTTGGGAGTGAATGAATGCACTGGCACAGGTTGCCCAGAGAAGTGTTCCAGACCAGGTTGGATGGGGCTTGGAGCAACCTGGTCTAGCAGAACACATCCCTGCCCATGGCAGGAGGTGGAACTAGATGGTCTTTAAGGATTCTATAATTTGTGCCTCCCCAAAGGTTTTGGGATAAAGTCCCACATCCCATCATGCTGTTGGCTTGCCATTTCTATGACCAAAGCGATCCATGGGCTACTCAACCCTCACCCCATCTGTACTGCCACTCCCTGCTCTGGTCACCAGTGCAAATCACAACAGAAGCCTTGCTCCTGCCAGGAGCTGCTTCAGGTCTGTGACTCCCATGTTGGGTTTTCCTGCCTGTCATGCCATTGAAACCCAACTCACAGACTGCCAAGCCCCTCGGGCAGAGATTTAGCTACTTGAAGGCAACCAGGACCTGGTTTTAAGGCAGACCCATATGATCCAGCTCATGTAATGGAGTCAAGCCGTGGCTTCAGCTGGGATTTCTGTGCACACAAAAGCCAGGACAGGGACATGGAGTGACCCTTCAGGAAGTAACCCAAGGAACAAGCTCCAGACAGTTATTGCATCAGACAGTGATTGGATGTTTTTCATTCCTCCAGCAGATGGATTGCTGAGCTCTGGATATAAATACAACATTTCTGTACCCAGCATATTGTGCTTTTCTTTTCCAGGCCCCAAGTCCAGAGCTAGAGCAAGTCATACTGCTCAAAAAGTAACAGCTCCTTCCTGGCCGTCTTTAATGTTTGGATTCCCCAGTACCCTTTTTGGTTGGCCCATGGTTAATCCAACAGCCCTGGCCACTTCCTGAGGGCTGAGTGTTTGTGCTGCAAGATCTGTTATCACTGCTGACCATGACACACATTACACATCTCTCCAGCACCTCAACCCCATCCTGCTCCAGTCAAATGTCAAATAAGCCCTTGGTGGATGATGACAGTGCAGAGTAAGGTTTTTAACAAAAAGAGAAAGCTGAACATGGATGGGGGAAAATTAAGCCAGAGCAGCAAAGAGCTGAAGAAAATAGGTTCCACTTCTGGCACTGGTACAACACCACTTCAGTGTATTCATGGGAGAGTTTCACCTCCAGGCTTGACTACCAGGCTCTACACTCACTGTCAAGTTTGCAAATAAATCCACTCAATTATACAGAACCACAGAATTGTTTAGGTTGGAAAAACCCTCCAAGATCACCAAATCCAACTGTTCCCCCAGCACTGCCAAGGCCACCACTAAACCATGTTTCCAAGTGCCACATCCATAGGGCTTTTAAATCCCTCCAGGGATGGTGACTCCACAACTGCCCCAGGCAGCTGTGCCAGGGCTGGACAGACCTTTCCACAAAGAAAATTCCCCTAATATCCTATCTAAAACTCTCCTCGTGCAACTTGAGGCCATTTCCTCTTGTCCTGTCATCGCTCTCTGGGAGCAGAGCCCAACCCCACCTGGCTCCAATCTCCTGTCAGGGAGTTGCAGAGAGTGAGATGGTTTCCCCTGAGCCTCCTTTTCTCCAGCCTGAGCCACCATAGCTCCCTCAGCCGCTCCTCATCAGACCTGTCCTCTTGGCATAAGTTCTTACATAGAACAAGAAACACTGGCAATTTCTTTGTTATATTTATTCATAAATATCTGGACACAACACCCCCAGGGATGACAGGGGTTGTCCCTGCAGTAACTCCAAAAAGGGAAGGGACTGACCCCCTGCTCACTGCAGAACGAGGCTGTTATCTGTTATGGATTGCTCAGCACATTGCACCCAAGGATAATGTTGGCCCTGCTGTAGCTTTAACATTGAATTAAATTCAGAGTTTTCACCATCTCCCTATCTCCCAAATGCCACTGAAGTCTGTGGGGACTCAGCAGTACCAAGGGTCAGGAGAATTGTGGCACAGACCCTTATGTGCATCAGGTCTGAAAGTATTAAGGGTGTTATTACAACACAAAGGGGCTACAGGGCAAATTTCTGGAGGTGCAGCCCTGGAGGAGCCACCTCCTACTGCATAACACTCAAATTCCACTACCACTCGGCCCCCCCCCCAAAGATTCAGGACTTGATTTCTTCCTGCCAGAATTTCTGCTATTTCTGTTGGAGGGATCCAGTGGATGTCAGGACAAAACCTGTGGGACTCATCATGCCGGTAGCAGGATCCTGCTGCACTGCACAAGGAGTCCCACCATGGGAATTTTGTAACCTTTGGACATGCTGGAGTTGCAAAGTGGAGCCAAAAGTCATGGATGAGACCTCCTCATGGACAGAAAATGTTTGACTGAACTGTGATGCCAGATGTTGCGTGCAGCTGTGGAGCTTTGCCTTAATCCATCATGGTGATCTCCTGTAGCCTTCAGACTGAAGACGATTCACTTCCCTTCGGGGGTTTCTGTTTTGCTTCACTAGTAAAGACCCTACTGCAGCAGTAAAATAAGTTGCTTGGTTCTCTGGAAATCTTCTCCATACCTCTGTATTCTTAGTTTAAAAATATAAAACGCTGCTTTAAGTGGGTTTTTTGGCATTTTTTTTAAAGTAAACCAACAGATTTTCAAACTCACTCAGGTCCTTCCCCCAAGCAAAAGTCAATGTCCAACCAGAACTGCCTCCCCACACAGATATCCTGATCCTACCTTAGCTACCAGGATTTGTTTGATATAATCAATCACCTAAGCTTTTAAAAAATAAGTTAGTAGTGAAGGTGCCAAGTACTCAGACCCCAAACAACATAAAATCATGGAATCAGAATGGTTTGGGTTGGAAGGGACCTTTAAGACCATCTGGTTCCACCCTCCTGCCATGGGCAGGGACACCTTCCACTAGACCAGGCTGCTCCAAGCCGCATCCAATCTGGCCTGGAACACTTCCAGGGATGGGGCAGCCACAGCTTCTCTGGGCAACCTGTGCCAGTGCCTCACCACTCTTGCAGCCAAGAATTTCTTCCATATATCCAATCTAACCCTGCCCTCCTTCAGCTTAAGGCCATTCCTCCTTGTCCTGTCACTCCATGCCCTTGTCCAAAGTCCCTCTCCAGCTCTCTTGTAGGCCTTCTAGGAACTGGAAGGTGCTGTAAGGTCTCCCTGAAGCCTTTTCTTCTCCAAGCTGAACACTCCCAGCTCTCTCAGCCTCCCAGCACCTCACAGCAGAGGTGTTCCCTGTGATCAACTTAATGGCTCTCCGCTGGACTCATTCCAACAGGTCAACAATCTTCAAGGCTTGGCAGTGGGAGGCTCTGGGACAAGAGCAGGAGCCTGGCTTTGCCTCTAAGCCGAGTAGCCAAGGCACAAGTCTCACCAGCACATCTGATGGAGCCCCTTGAGCCCTGAAACTCATCCCAGCTACCACAGATCCCAGGACAGCATCAGAAGATCTTGCATGTGACGGATCCAGCCCACCAGGAGCAGCAGCTGAAACAGCCATTACTCTGTCAGGTTGCAATGAGACCTCTAAATCTAACTCTTCAGATACACAGGAGCTCTTCCAAAGATGTCAGATGTTTCATAAGCCTAAGGAAAAACATAGAAATCCATCTGCCACTTCTTAGCAAAGGTACACGCTCCAGGTAAGACAGTCTCTTGGGAAAAAGGAGATTAATTTCCTTTTGTACTCCCACTATTGCCCTGCAGCATGAACAAATCCAAATTGTTTTGCCCTAATCTGTCCCTGTTTTCCTTACTATCCTAAATGTTCTCTAATCAAGGGAAGGTTGTGCTGCAGAAACTGTTACAGGTGGTGAAATAATAATCTGGATGTGGGGTTGGACTCCATGGTTTACATCCATGCAAACCAACAGCAAAGCTTCCAGGTTCAACAGCAGCTCCCGCTGGGACTTCCATCCAGGATGAGGAAGCTCCGAGAAGGCAGATGGGGAGGGAAGGACCTTCTTGAGCTGTGCAGAAATGTTCTGGATTATCCCAAATGACATACTGCAGCCAACAAAGCTTTCCAGGGGAATAACAAGGTGATGCACACACACATTCAGAACTGTTGTTTTCCATTCAAACAGGAGAGCAAGGGTGGCCTGGAAAGCCTGCATATTACTAAAGAGTTAACAGGTAGCTATGGAGCCTGAATGATTAACATTCTGGCAGAGTCTATTTAAATTGCAGGGAAAGTTGAGCTTGTCCAACTGGATAGTCAGACCACAAGTTCCCCCAAATAGAGCTTTGATTTTCCAATACAACACCCGAAATCCTCTTTGGCTTTTATAAAACACATGTGGAATCACACTCCCCTATTGCCCAATGTGGCTTGAGGGAGAATTCCAGGTGTACAGGTATAAACCAGAGGTCATTGCCCTGGAAGGGTTGAGGATTTCTGCAGCAAGAAAAGACAAGGTGATTCCCATCCCAAGGGCATGGGAGGTTTGCTCAGGCACAGCACTTGATGACAAAACAAATGAGAAAAGTATCTGAGAAAAACATTAAAAGCAAATAGCTTTTGTGGTCCAAACAACTCAATCCAGGATTCATTCACTGGGTACTTAGCTCTCCTCCCCCAGGCAGCACTTTCAGCCTGTGAGGGCAGCCTGAGCTGAGTCGTCAGCTTGGAGATGGGGAGTTGTGCATGTGCTTTGTGTCCACCAAGTAAGTGCATTACAAGGAGCTCAGCTGACCTTCGAGGGCTTCTTGAAAAGTCTAATTTTCATACAAGTGTTCTCAGCTCACTGAGCCTTCTCTGAAATATATTCACTGCCCAAAAGCCACCTCTTATTTTTTCCACCTCCTTGCATTTCCCATGCTGTTCTAACACTTCCAATAATCACCACTGGTTCCACACCTTTTCTGTTCTCAAGTCCACTGCTCTGCCAGCCTTATTTTAAAACACACTGCCAGGGTGAAACAAAACCTGAATGCATTTTGCTTCGCCCGTGACAGGCAGGTCAGCACTGTGGGGGAGAACTCCCAGCAGTGAAAGACATCATAGAAACACAGAATGGTTTGAGTGTGAAGGACCTTAAAGACCATCTTATTCCAATCCCCTGCCATGGGCAGGGACACCTTCCACTAGAACAGGTTGCTCCAAGCCCCGTCCCAGCCTGGCCTTGAACACTTCCAGGGATGGAGCAGCCACAGCTTCTCTGGGCAACCTGTGCCAGTGTCTCACCACCCTCACCGGGAAGAGTATCTCCCTAACACCTAATCTAAATTTCTCCTCTTTTAGTTTAAAACCATTCCCCCTCGTCCTATCCCTATCTGCCTGTTTTAAGAGTCATTGTCCCTCTTTTTATGAGCCCCTTTAGGTACTGAAACAACACATCCTCTGTGCAGACACTGTACATAAGAGCTGCCAGTGATTACTTTCACCACCATGTCCCTTCCCTGTACAGCAAGGCTGAAGTTTAAAACTGGTGTTACTAGACTTAGTCTAGAAAGCATGAATAGAATCTAGGAGCTCCAAATCTCAGATTATTTTCATAAGGAAAATAACCTGAGCTCTGCTGCAGATCAGAGCATCACAGAGTAGAATCACAGAACATCCCAAGCTGGGAGGGACCCACAAGGACCATCGAGTCCTGAGACAGGCAAAAATGACTGTGCAAAACTGACTGCACATGGGTATGTCTGCACACCCCCACACTGAGCTGTGCAGCCACCACTCCTGAGCTGACACAGCGAAGATTGTGCAGCTTTATCCCATGGCTCTGTTATGAAAGCACTGGTGATTGACAGGAGCCAGCTCAATGGAGACACAGGAAGGCCAGGGCAGGAATGGGCTGAGAACAAGGCTGCTGCTCCCCTCCCAATGCAGAAAGCAGCACACACCAACCATGATGCACAAAAGCTTTTGTTTTACATCTCAAAACCAATCTACCATGGCTTGCTCTGGAACTGACAACAGCATGTGCTAGCAGCAGGGCCAAAACCCAAACTGCATCTTTGCCAAAACCCAGATCTCTTGGGGCCTGAATCCTGAAAAGAGCCTTTTAAAAAAAGAAATAAAGATAAGAACATTTCATCTTTATTTAGCCTGGAGAAGAGGAGGCTCAGGGGTGACCTTATCACTCTCTAAAACTACCTGACAGGAGGTTGGAGCCAGGTGAGGATCAGACTTCTTTCAGGCAACTAGTGACAGGATGAGAGGAAACAGCCTCAAGTTGTACCTGGGGAGGTTTAGGGTAGACATTAGGAATAATTTCTTCACAGGAAGGGTGATTAGACACTGCAATGTGCTGCCCAGGGAGGTGGTAGAGTTACTATCGCTGGAGGTATTTAAGGAGAGACAAAATGTGGCACTTAGTGCCGTGGTCTAGTTGACATGGTGGTGTTAGGTCATAGGTTGGACTTGATGATCTCAGAGGTCTTTTCCAGCCTGATCAATTCTGTGGTTCTGTGATCTCAAAGCAAATCCCAGAAGGAAAAGCCTCCCCTGGATGCTGTTGGAGGTCAAAACTCAGTAAGTGACATTTAGGGATGCTGGAGGAGTGTGGGCTGGGAACATCTCGGCTGTACCTGACACCACTGTCTCGGGGCACATCCTTGTCACCCCAGTGGGCTCCCCATAGAATCACAGCCTAGTCTGGGTTGGAAAGGACCATAAAGATCATCTAGTTCCAACCCCTGCCATAGACAGGGACTCTCCTTCAGAGAGGAACAGCCAGCAGCCTGTGGAGCCTCCCTGAGCCAGGCTGTGCAGTTTCCAGTAGCAACTGTGCCTAATCCAGCCCCGAGACAAAACTGCCAGTGCTCATTCATACCCACAGCACGTGCTGGGCAGACTCTGGGCATGGCCTCAACTACTGCATGGAGGGTTTTTTCCTTTTACTCAGTTTAAGCTTAGTTTTAAAACATTTTTAAACAAATAACTATATTTCAATCAGTTTTTACAAAGGCACAGTTTTAACAGATGAGGCTGGAGTTAGCTGCAGTGGAAGGGATGCACAAAAGCTTTTTCCTCTGCACATTCACTGTATAAAATACATTTATTTCAGTTCTTTATTTCTGTAGTATTGGAGAAATTACAAAGAAAGATGCTGCTTTAGTAAATGTCTTGATTTTTTAAAAAAGAATTATAAGAAAGAACAGAAAAATCATGCTGAAAAGGATGAAATCAGCAATTGCTCTGCCCTGTATTCAGGTAACAGCACCAAAAAAGCAACATAATTAACAAAATAATGCTGATGTCACAGCACCTATTACATAATGGCAGAAAGGAGTGTAAAGACCGAAGCAGAATAAAAAGTATACATATTTTCTACTGAAGTTCCAGAAGAGGCAAGTCACCAGATGTGGGCTAATGACCCAGGATGAAATGTCACTGAATTGCTAATGCAGATCTTTGGTAACTTCTTTTAGAGATTCCTATTTCTATTTTTAATTTGAGGTATTTGGTAGGTGCACAAATACACCAATATTTGTCCTTTTCTCTCTGGGCACACTCGGCTACCAACCCCAGGTGAGAAAGGGGACTTAGCAGCTTTGCAGCATCTCCAAAGAGGTCAGGGAGAAAGGAGATCCACACTCTCACAGGACCACAGAGCAGGAGGACACAAGAGAATAGCCAGAAGATGAAATAAGATGTTCAAACTGTAGGGAGAAGCTTTTCCTCTGTGAGGTCAGTCAAGCTGGCTGCCCAGAGAGGTTGGCCAACCTCCTTCCTTGGAGGTTTTCAAGACTCAACTGGGCAAAGCCCTGAGCAGAATCACAGAATCATTTAGGCTGGGAAAGGCCTCTGAGACCATCAAGTCCAACTGTTCCCCCAGCAATGCCAAGGCCACCACTAAACCATGTCCCCAAATGCCATATCTGTATGGCTTTTAAATCTCTCCAGGGATGGTGACACCACAGGCTGGGCAGTCTGTGCCAGGGCTGGACAGACTTCCTACGAAGAAATTTCCCCTAATATCCAATCTAAACCTCCCCTGGCACATATTGAGGCTGTTTCCTCTTGTTCTGTTACTTGTTACCTGAGAGCAGAACTCAATCCCACCAGGCTCCAACCTCCTTTCAGGCAATTATAGAGAGTGAGAAGGTCCTTCCTGAGCCTCCTTTTCTCCAGGCTGAACTGCCCCAGCTCCCTCAGCTACTCATCAGACCAGTCCAGCCTTACAGATGATCCTGCCTGGAGCAGGAGGCAATAGTGGAGATCTCCTGAGGCCTCACTAACCCCCTCACTGCTCTGGGAGCCTGAATTCTCAGGTATCCCATCAGCAGCTCAAGCCTGTGCCACGAAGTCACCTTATCATGCTGCAAACACACAAAAACCTGCATCACAGGATTATTTTATTCTGTATAAAAGTGGGTGACCAGTGGGTCCCAGCACCTTGTGTGAGACACAGCCCAGCACCACCATGTTAAAAAACTACTAGATAACAACCTCAAGTGCCCCTTTCAACCCCCTGTCAACCCTTCCTGAGATTCCCTCCACGCTCCAACTCTGTGCCTGCAAACAGCCCTTGGCCTCCCTGGGCAGCCTGGGGAGATGTTATTCTTCTCGCAAAAAAAACCAGAGGGGAAAAAACCCCCCCTCGATTATTTATGCTGCTCTTAGAACAACACCAGCTATTGTCAGGGAGTGTTTTACAGCTCTGAATGTCACATTGAGAGTCTGGTCATGCCAGGAGGAAAGGCTGCTGCTGCCACAGCCTCGGATAAATCCCTTTATTCAAGGCACCCGGAGCCCAGCGCCAGGGGAAACCTAAAAGGAAGCCGGTGGGTGTGACAGCCACATTTTGTACAATGATATGGAAAGGAGAAGGCAAGGCTGCTTGGGTGTTTTTGAGGTATACTACAGAAAAACCACAAGGAGCATTGTGCAGAGCCAGGTGAGGCCAAGTGACTGAAAGCTTAGGCTGGATAGGGCTCTGGAGGAATTGCACGGAGAAGCGTGGGGGTGAGCAGAGCTGGAGAGATTCCCAGCAGGACCCAGGGAGCTTTTGCTGTCGAGAAAACCAGGCTGGCTCAGCAGACAAGGAACCAGTTTCCTGCCTGATTGTGGCTGTGTGAAGGGAAACAAGGCTCTTGAGGCAAACAAAGCACAGCCACCTTCAGCTCCCACCAGGCAGGAGCAGCAGCTTGGGAACAGCCCAAATCCATCGAGCCACTACAAGTCTAAGACACAAAAAGAGTGTTCAAAAAAGCCAACAGGCCCTTTTCCACGGTGTGTTATGTTACAAAGCAAAACTGGACGGGTTGCAATCTTCCTGTGCCGCACCCCAGAGGTTTCAGGTTACTTCACCGAGGTACCTGTACGGATTTGTTCGGAAGAGTGTTACTCCTACCGGCTCCGGGGACACCTAGCTCTAATCTGCAGCTCTTCCCTATGTCCTGCAAGGAAAGCAAGTGTCATTTCCTTCCCCCTCCCACACCCCCGTGTGCTGATGAGGAAGTTATAACCCAAGTGAAATAATAAATATCACCCAGCGAAAAGGGAATGTGGGGAGCAATAGCAAAGGCAGTGTTCCCATCTTACTCCAACCTACAGGATCCATCCCTCCAGCCTCCCACTCAGGAAACGGCTTTTCATCGCTGGGTATCAAAACTCCTCCCAGTTTTGGCATCTCCCCCTCTACTCCCTGAAGAACTCGTTTAAGCACTGAGACTTTGGGGCTTTTTAACCAATTCATGGATATCTGCAGTGTATCCAGCACCGGCGCTCACAGTTTTTCCAGCTGCTGTTGCACATCTCATGGATCTGTTTACCATCAGCAAACATCTGAGCAGTAATCCTGGATTTATCTCTTTGTCTTCCTGATAACTCCCCCACGGCTGCGCCCTCAAAGCCCAGAAATCCCGTTTGCCTCCCTTCACAAGGAACCTCCGGGCATTTGGAGAGCTCTATCATTTATCTCCCCAGTGATCTCAATTCACCAGGAAAATATTTGGTGCAGCTATTAGCAGCTTTCCTGACAGAAGTGCAGAGGCTCTACCACTGCTTCTGCCCAATTTTCTCTAATATCCAAAAAAAAGAAAAGGCAAGGGAAACTGTGGGGTTTTTAAAATACAACCCTATGGTGCTCAGCACTCCTGGTCCCCTTAGCTTTGAGGCCCCCGGGAATTTTTCCAGTGATGACACCATGCTGCTGGATAAATCTCATTTTATGCAAAACTTGACCCCTTTCCCACCCTTTTTATAGCAAAGGGTTTCTCCTTTCCTCTGGATGTAGCCTGGTGATTAACTGCACACTGCCACAAGACCTGTGCATGGCACTGCTTTACTAAAAGCTGCCCCAAAGCCTTTAGATTTCAGAGGATGAGAAGGGCATCAGGAGTACAGACACCTACTACAAAGAGAGCTACGTGCAAGCAGCACCTTGAGAACCATCTCTTTGTAAGATACTTCCTTTAATCCTTAAACAGCAGGAGCAGGGAGAGGGACGTTGCTGAGGTCACCAGCAAAGCTGGTGGCACAGTGCCACATCCATCAGGTACCTCTGCCTCCCGAGCCACAGTTCGGAGAGATGAAGAAAGAGGCTTTCAACACCAGAAGAGAACTCTCAGCAGCAGGCAGGGAGTGTTGAGTGAGCTCACGGAATGGCAGGGAGGTAGAAAGCACCTGCACCCAGTCTGGGCTAAGCTCAGTAATACTGATCAGACCCCAAGGCCAAGAATTGTAGGGTTGTGCCAAGACATTGAAACAATGGCATTTTCTGGGGTCTCAAGCAGAAGAAAGACATGGACCTGTTCAAGTGGGTCCAGAGGAGGCCATGGAGATGCTCCGAGGGCTGGAGCCCCTCTGCTGTGGAGCCAGGCTGAGAGAGCTGAGAATGTTCACCTGGAGAAGAGAAGGCTCCAGGGAGAACTTATAGCACCTCCCAGTGCTTAAAGAGGCTCCAAGAAAGCTGGTGAGGGACTTTGGACAAGGGCCTGGACTGACAGGACAAGGGGGAATGGCTTCCCACTGACAGAGGGCAGGGATAGATGGGATATTGGGAAGAAATTGTTCCCTGTGAGGGTGGTGAGGCACTGGCACAGGTTCCCCAAAGAAGGTGTGGCTGCCCCATCCCTGGAAGTGCTCCAGGCCAGGCTGGATGGGGCTTGGAGCAACCTGGTGTAGTGGAAGGTGTTGGAACTAGATGGTCTTTAAGGTCCTTCCAACCCAAACCATTCTGTGATTCTCATGGAGTTCTGATCTGAAGAGCAGTTAGCAACCACTGCTTCACATGGTGCTGATTTTGGGAAGATCTGTTCACTGGATTTCAGACTGTGGTGAGAAGGTGTCTCACCCATGATGTGGTGGAGTCGTAGACTCAGTGCATGTAGCAACCAGACATGAAAAAAATTAGATTGTTCATGGATATTTTACTAACTTTAAAAAGTGAAGTCCAGTGATTGCTTTCCTATCATTACTTTCAGCCTGCATGAAAACAGCATATTCCAACATGAACCCCAGTGGCAATGGGGAAGGACTGAGTGGGAGAAAATAAAGTTATCTCTTGGTCAGATCAGCTCAATGATAATATTTTGATTAGGGAAAGTATTGCACTGTGCCTCAAAGAGGCAGAGGCTTCTTGTGATTTCTATATCACCAGAGTTGTTTGAGGAAGGTTGAATCCCACATGGCTTAAAAATACCAAACCACTAAGACCAAAGGATCATCTTTTAACAACTCTGTCATCTGCTTTAAATCCTTTTTATTTCTCCAGTCTGAGTGCCTGGAAGGAAGCTCAAGCTCTTCACAGCTAAGTGATATTGCTGCCTCTGGCTTGCTCTGGGCACCTTTCAGGTATGAGAGGAGAACTTGTGAGCAGGGTCAAATCTACCAAAGAGGCTTGAGTTAAAGGATTATCAACACCAGAGGCCAAGGTGGTCTTGGGACTGTAGCCACGTCTCTTGCTGTTTCCATTTGTCCTGGAGACAAAGTGAACACTTCCAGGGATGGGGCAGCCACAGCTTCTCTGGGCAACCTGTGCCAGTGCCTCACCACTCTCAGTCAAATATTTCTTCCCAATATCCCATCTATCCCTGCCCTCCGGCAGTGTGAAGCCATTCCTCCTTGTGCCACTGCTCCATGTCTTTGTCCAAAGGCCCTCTCCAGCTCTCTTGGAGCCCCTATAGGCTCTAGAAGGTGCTAAAAGATTTCTCTAGTTTCTAGGGTAAAAGAACCAAAAAAGTATAAATTTCAAATATACAACATAGAAAATTCACTTGGGTGAACATTGCACTAATCAGGTTCCATGAAGGGATTAAACTTTCAGTCTCATCCTTAGAATCACAGAATCATTTAGGTTGGAAAAGTCCTCTAAGATCATCGAGTCCAACCATTTTCCCAGCACTGCCAAGGCCACCACTAAATATGTCCCCAAGTGCCACATCGACACAGATTTTAGATCCCTCCAGGAATAATGACTCTACCACTGCCCTGAGCAGCCTGTGCCAGTGCCTGACCACCCTTTCAGTAAAGAAATTTTCCCTAATATCAATCTATCCCCTTCCTTGAGCAGCTGCCCATCACGTGCCCCACTGAGAAGCTATTTCAACCCAGCTTTCTCCACAAGCCTCATAAAAGGATTTCACTGCAACAAATGCCAAAGCAAAGAGAAAGAACGACTTAAAAATCCAAATAAAGCTCTTTTTTTTTCATTTTACCATGTAATTGCAAATAACAAACATATCTGTGGTTTACAGAGGAGGCAATAAATTAAAGCTACAGTCACAAATCAGACCAAAAAAAGATACTTAAGTCATTCAATCCACCACCCTGGGATGGCTGTGGCCCCATGGGATGCTGCTCAGTTTTGTGAAAGACTTGGAGCCCTGAAGGGAGGAAGTATGACATGAAGAGCTCTCTCAGAAGTGCTTTTTTAATTCTTCTAGAATGAATCCAGCCCTCTGGTGCTTCCTGAGCACAGCCTCCTTGGGCTGGCTGGGGAAAGGCAAATGGGCTTGAGCAAATAAGCTTTTTATTTGTGAACTGAGCACATCATAAAAAAAAAGGAAGTTTGATCCTCTGCAAAATGGTTGTGTGTGTTTCCTCTGTAACCACTCCACGGTGGCTGTGACATTTCAGCTTCTACAAAAAGAAACTAGCACTTAATATCTCTTTAGAATCATGGAACGGTTTGGGTTGGAAGGGACCTTAAAGACCATCCAGTTCTACCCCCTGCCATGGGCAGGGACACCTTCCACTAGACCGGGTTGCTCCAAGCCCCATCCAGCCTGGCCTGGAACACTCCCAGGGATGGGGCAGCTACAGCTTCTCCTGGGAACTTTTAAACTGGTGCAAAGAGATGCATTTCAAGCCATTAGGAAGCTGAGGAGCCCAGAATTTTAACTTCCTCACTGATAAAGGCTAAAGCACAGTGGTCCCATGAGAGCCACCAGCAGCAGCAGGAACTGAGCCTGGAGACAGCAGTGTTTCCCCTCACCACCTACTGCTCCCACGAGACACTGCAGAATTTTACAAAAAGCACCAATCTCCTATATTTTTTCTTTTTTCATTAAGCTGTACTCCTCAACCAACATTCAGAATGCATGTGGTGCCTATTTCCATAACTCTGGTGAGCTAAAGCATTTCAGGAATGGTCACTAAACAAACGTTAATGGAGTTTGGGATTCAATTTGTGTTATTTTTTTTATATTTTGAGAATGAGAGGAAATGGCCTCCAGCTGTGCTAGGGGAGGTTTAGGTTGGATATGAGGGAAAGTATCTTCATGGAAAGGACTGTCCATGCATGTGGTGCCTATTTCCATAACTCTGGTGAGCTAAAGCATTTCAGGAATGGTCACTAAACAAACGTTAATGGAGTTTGGGATTCAATTTGTGTTATTTTTTTTATATTTTGAGAATGAGAGGAAATGGCCTCCAGCTGTGCTAGGGGAGGTTTAGGTTGGATATGAGGGAAAGTATCTTCATGGAAAGGACTGTCCATCCCTGGCACAAGCTGCCCAGTGGTGGAGATGGCCTCCAGCTGTGCTAGGGGAGGTTTAGGTTGGATATGAGGGAAAGTATCTTCATGGAAAGGACTGTCCATCCCTGGCACAAGCTGCCCAGGGCAGTGGTGGAGTCACCATCCCTGGAGGGATTTCAGAGCCATGCAGATATTGCACTTGGGGACATGGTTTAGTGGTGGCCTTGGCAGTGCTGGAGGAATGGTTGGATTCAATGACCTTAGTCCCATTTTCCAACCCAAACAATTCCATGAAGAAAAAAAACCAACCTCTAACCACAAATCCATAGACTATGCTCTAGTTTCCACTGCATTTCCAGAAGACACATCCAAAAAGAGAAATTTGGGGTAAATTAAAGTCATTTTGCCAGAGGTGAGTTTGGCTGAATAAGTACATAGTGAGTAGTTTCTCTCCCTCAGTCAAAGTCCAGATGGGTGGAAATCTGTACCGACAGGTCTGGTTTTAGAGCAAGTCCATCCATCAGGATTCTCAGGATTTTCCAATGTGGTATAAGAAGGAGAAAACACCAAAACTTGAGTGAATGAGCTTTTCAGTGGGTGTTCCTCACTCACTTGTCCTTCACAAGTTCAAGACTTCAGTGATCTTGGGTTGTAGCCACGTGGGGGTTAGTCTCTTCTCCCAAGCAGCTAGAGACAGGATGAGAGGACATAGCCTCAAGCTGCGCCAGGGGAGGTTTAGGTTAGACATAAGGAATAATTTCTTCACAGAAAGGTGATCAGACACTGCAATGTCCTGCCCAGGGAGGTGGTGGAGTCGCTATCCCTGGAAGAGTTTAAAGAGAGACTGGACATAGTACTTAGTGCCATGGTCTAGCTGTCATGGTGGAGTTACATCATGGGTTGGACTTGACGATCTCAGAGGTCTTTTCCAACTTGATTGATTCTGTGATCCTTTGATCTGGGCTGGAGCTGGAGCCATCTCCTACACAGAAGATGTGACAGCACCACAATAGCACAAATAATGTTTGTTGCTCATTCCATACCCAAGGACAGCATTCAGAGTCTAAATTAAGAACACCCAAACCATTAACATGACCACCAACCTCCGCCCCACCCTCACTGCACCACATAAAAGCAACGTAACAATCCCCAAGATAACATTGTGTGTCAGAAATATCACACAGGAATACAGCAGTGGCAGTGTTTGTTTCCTGACCTGGGAAAGCTGCTATAATTGTAGTGCATTGTGCTCATGGAGGATTTCCATTTGGAATTTGGTTGCCAACAGTCCTTGTTTGTTGGAATTTTCAATCAGGCTCTTAAAACTCCTTGGGTTCCC
>NW_008677516.1:3738-35185 GCF_000695815.1 Acanthisitta chloris | reverse complement strand
AGGAATTTCACTTTTTCAGTGGAAATAAGTCAAGATCATCTCAGGGATATAAAAGCTGATGTGGAGACGTCAAGCAGTTTGAGTAGAATTTGCATGTTTGGGGGTTTTGATGCCCATTTCACAGCTAAGGGCATCTAAACCAAAACCATCTTCGCTCTTGGAGGTTCTCCGGTCGAGTCAGGAGGACAGATAATCAGGAGAAATTTCATTTTGAAGAATTTCTTCATTGAAAGGGTGGTCAAGCATTGGAATGGCCTGCCCAGGGAGGTGGTGGAGTTGCCAATCCTGGAGGTGTCCAAGAAATGACTGGGCACGAAACTTCGTGTCACTGTCTACTTCACGAGGTGGTGATCAGTCACAGGTTGGACGCGGTGATCTCAGAGGTGTTCTCCAACCTAAATGATTCTGTGATTTTTCAGCAATTCAGCTATTACATCACACATAATTCAGAGGTTTGCCATCTCCAACCTGGATAGCCTCCAGAGTGTCCAGCGTGGTGTGAAATCACTCAAATTCACAGAAACCACCACACCCTCTCGCACAGGCGCTCGGTCCAGGGCATTCTCCCCTCCTGGTGGAAGCTAAATTCTCCCAAGCCTTCCCCCACCCCTTTCCAGAGAATTTAAACTGCCCAGGTGGCAAATTTAAGGACTGTAAGGGATACCTCAATTCCAGCAAATCCCTTAGGATATGGTGCCTGACAAACCCACTGGGTTTTGATGTCCTTTCTTTATAAAAGTCTTCATTCACCTCAATGAAGCCTTTTCTAGGCAATATTTTCAGGTACCACCACCACCACCAGCAGCTTTGGGCTCTAAATGATTTTTTACCAAGCCTGGAAAAAGCTAAAAGTAACTAATTTTGGTGTTTTCCAATTAAAATGAAGTGGTGACAGTGACCCAAATAGTGCTGAAGAAGGATTTCTTCAAAATGAAAACACCAACATTTCTGATGCCCCCAGCGATGCTATAAGCTGTTAGCATCTTAATTTTATCCTTGTGATAACCTGCTGGCTTAGGTCTCTTCTCAGGTTCATTGTCACTTTCTCCCCATGAAATACAATCATTTCCACATCACAGAAATCACAGAATCATTAAGGCTGGAAAAGACCTGTGAGATCATCAAGTCCAACCTAGAGATCATCAAATCCAATGTATCTATCCCTCCTCCTTCCTTCCTTAAGGTCTTTTATACATTTTATAGAGGGCTTCATTTTGGGGCTATTTCCCTGAAAGTTGGGTTTATTCTCCTGAGGTTGCAATGCTGAACCCACAACTCTCATTCCGAGAGGAAAATCAGACTCCCAGGAATTTTTCAAGGGTGAAGCTCAACACCAGCCAGGCACTGAACGATAAATACCTCCCTCATTAGTATGCTGAGCCACATTAGTTCTGCTGCTCACAGAGCCAAAGCATCAAAGTGGGACTGAATCTTCAATTTCACAGTTTGCAACGTGATGGATTAGATACTCACAGGCCTCTGACGGCATTTGCACAGCATTTGAGATGTGTGAGGTGCTGCTGGTAAATCTGCTAACGCCTGTGAAAGGGGCAGCACGTGCCTGTGAGAGGAGAGAGATGAAGTCATCGTACATAAAATTGGGGTTAACATGGCAGAGGGGGAAGCAATTGCCCAGCATCACACGTGAGGCTTTGGCAACACCATTACCTCAGCTGAGGAGCTGGAATCATCCCACAAATCAAACATGGATTACCTAAGAAGCACATTTACACTGCAGACTTTGCATCAAGCCTGGGAAGTCTTTTATCTCTCCACTCAATCTCCCTGCGACTCAGTTTTCACAGAATTTGCAAGATTTGAAGATTCTGGAGCTTCTCAAATGTGCCTGGAACAGCTCAGAGGTTCAAAAGGTTATTTGGGATGGAGGAGCTGATAAACAGACTGTGCCTGTTACTGCTCTCCCTCTCCTGTCTTTAGGACATTAAATTTAAGAACACACCACTTTGCTCACTGTTGTATGAAAACCATGAATGACATTGCCATGGCTACAGTTGTGCCCATCACATATCAGCATTTTAGCACATTTTTGCACTGAGAATTCTTTGTCCCTATTGCAAACAGTATTTCCCAAAGACCACTACAGCCCTGATGATTAGATCACAGTAAGAGCAACTAAGGCTAGGGAATGTTTCCTTGTATTCAAAGATCAAGAAAAAAGGTGTCAGGGATGGCACTAGGCTCCCATATACTCCAACTCACAGCAGGATTCCTCAATGCCTGTGTAGCATTATGGTTTTAGAGGCTTTGGTGGCATTGCACAGATTAATCACATACAATAATGATCTCACTGTGAAGTGTTGAGCTGGAATTAGAGAGATTAATGTTCAGGTCTCAGCTCTCGAAGTTCTCACCCTTGGGGAAGTCATATCAACTCCTGCATCTCTCCTCTCCTCTCCTCTCCACAAAACCTCCTTTGAATTACTGATTGCAGAACCTGAGTGAAGGTGCCAGAGGGAATGACCATTCTGAAGGGGTTTTTTAATTATTATTTTTTCCTTCATACCCGCTGTGAGGCACTCTCTTGTTTAATTCATGATTCTTTGAAGAAAGATTTGCCATCTTAAGGGAATAAAAACAACTCTGTGTTATTTTTTTAATAACATCATGTGCTCCTACTGGTGAAGTCCAACCCTGAACAAATACTCACAGAAACATACCAAAAAATGTGCAGTTCAATTCCTCCTAATAACACATTGGCTGGGACATCATTATGATGTGTTTGGAGACCCAAAGGTTGGGTCAGGTACAATTCTGAAGTCAGTGGAGTATAATCGAAGTCAGCTTCAATTCCCACAGGAACAGAAGGGCACAGCAAGAAATACTGCCTTGTACAGCTTTGTGTATTTTGTGACTTCCATGGTAAATCCCTCAAAACATCGGTCCTTCTAGAGTTAAAGTAAGGCTCTTCCTTTTGTTTCCCAAGCTCTAATCACAGAAAACAAGTAATGATGGATTTCTACATGTTTTACCCCACACCAGCTCACCTGCAACCCCCTGAACATCCAACATTTGGCATTTGTAGGAGTTTGGCCATATCCCAATTCATCTATAAGCCAAAGAGATATCCAAAACTTCTTGGAATGTGGGATTTTTCCATTGCCCAAAACACAAAATGCAGGCCAGATTTTGGTGAGGATGCAAAGAAAGGGGAAAGTACGTGGGTGGAAGAACAATGAAGGTCAGTGCTGCACCAAATGCTTTTTAGGCTGTCTTTTAATCTAACCCTAAAATTTATAAGAAGAATTTGCCATAAGATGTTAACTGTATTTTGGTGGTGACATGTGTGTCATCCATGGTGACACTGGTGTCATCCACAGTCCAACAGCTGTCACCATCCAACAAGAGCAACAGGTGACAGTCACAACTGAGACACTAACGACCACAGCAACCAAACCTTCCCCACACTCAGCCTGAAATTGCACTGGGAGGTCTCAGAAATCCCACAGGATTCCAACCAATCTCCAGTTGCCTTGAAAGCATAATTAACTGCAATTGCCTTTTGATTTTATCTCCATTTTCTCAGGTTCCAGGCGATTTGGGAACGCTCTCTAAATGTGAGTATGCACACCAGTGCGTGCACCCACTTGTCTGGAGCTACCAACTTCCCAGTGTACCTGCTTTTCTCAGGGCCTCCTTGGAGAATGAAACTTAGGGAGGAAGCCTATCCTTTGGGAAATTCTCCTTCTTATCCTGTACAGTCACTGATAAAAAGATTTGTGCTCCTGCTGATGATACAGATGAGCTCAAACCAAGGGAGTGATCAAGATCAGCTTGGCTCTACCAGGCTCAGCTCTCGTTTTCCCTCAGTGTTTTCTGACAAATTGCTCTCACAGGGATGTTAAAAAAAGATGCTGACCTGGCCCTTGCAGAAAGAAAGAGATTTTCCTTCCTTCTCCACATAAATTTTAAAGTTTCCAAAACAACAGATGGATGGGATTCAGAGAAAGCGATAGGGAACCTGTACAGAAAAAGAAAGGGGAAAGTTTGACCCAGGCTAAGGACTAATTGACATTCCAGGCTACAACCACAGCTCTGTCCATTTTCATAGAGTCAAAGAATCACAGGATGGTTTGGGCTGGAAAGGACCTTAAAGATCATTAGGTTCTACACCTTCACCATGGGCAGGGACACTTTTCTCTGGACCAGGTTACTCCAAGCCCCATCCAACATGGTCTTCAACATCTCCAGGGATGGGAAGTCCACAACCTCTCTGGGCAACCTGTGTCAGTGCATCATCACTCTTATAGTAAAGAATTCCCATTTATTTCCCCCAAGTTCCCCTACAGCCGCTGGGGCAGCAGAACCCAAATCTCCAGACATTGCTGCTGCCTGTGTGATAGACACCCCAAGATATGAGCACAAACCTTGTCTTCCAGGAACCCCAGCAGGAGAGCTCTCCCTCCTCCCTCCGTGTCTTGCTGTATGTTGTGAACCTCTGAATCTCTACATAATGAGGGACTGAGAGTATTTTGGGGGGAATTTAAGGCAAGTAATAATTATCAGCATTACTTCTACTGCAGCAGTATTATGGATTCCTACTGAAGAAACTATTATTATTATCTATTCCCTTCTCTCCTCTTCTGATCAAAATGAGGAAAAAAAGGAGGGTGCTGGTGAGTCACAGGCAGACAGGTGACCTACACCACCACTCCTGCTTATGGGCCAAGAGGCAGCACAAGCAGCAAGACTACAGAGAGAGCAAACATGGAGGAAGAACATCTGCTTTAAGGAAAATTGAAGGCTGGTGAGGCATTGCCACAGGTTTCCCAGAGAGGCTGTGGACTCCCTATCCCTGGATATGTTCAAGGCCAGGTCAGATAGGGCTTGGAGCAACACAGTCTAGTGGAAGGTGTCCCCGCCCACAGCAGGGGGTTGGAACTAGATCGTCTTGCAGGCCCTTTCCAACCCAAACAAATCCATGATTCTATGAAAATCCTTGCCCTGGCAGGGAAGATTCAGCACTAGTTTGATTCAGAAATATAGATGGGTGTAGGCAATGGGTTGGAGAATTCCATCCAAAAAACTAGAGAGATGTTTTACTCCCCAAAACTTTCCTATTCAGTAGAAAATTTAGCTTGCTGCAAAGTCAGATGGAAGTTGCTGAGCCAGCCCAGGCAGGGGTTTGCCTGTACACCCCAACGGGAAAGGCCAAGAACAAGGCATCCAAACACACAGCCCTGCCAAAACCTCCGTGGTTTTATCATCAAGAGTTCAAATCAAGACCTCCTGTCCTGCTGTTCACACCGCACGCAGAAGAGTTTCCAAGAAATGTTTCTTGGCAGTAATCCCAAGAACGCAACTTCCGACCCACTGCTGGGAGCGGAGGTCACTTCTCTGTGGATTTTGAAAGCTGAATTTCTGATGAAATTCCAGCATTATCCAACAATGCCCTTGATTTCTCTAAATACAACTATTTCTGCAAGCCTAAAGCAGGCTTCGCTGCCTGAGGTTTGGGGGGAAGATGAGCCGACCCATATTCTCATTGTTTTGCACATCACGTGGGACACTTCCTCACTACCATTCCTTTAAACCTGTTGGGATCATGAAAATAATTATGGTGGAAGAACCTGGGAGAACCCAACTGTGGCTTGGTGAAACTGTTCTGTCCTGAGGGTAACTGGGACAGACACCAAAGCCCTGAACACCAGGTTGTAATGAGCCAGTGCAGTCATCCCTGGCTAGGAAAAGCAGGATTCAAGGCCAGGCTGGATGGGGCTTGGGGTGACCTGGTCTAGTGGAAAGTGTCCCAGCCCATGACAGGGTTGGAACAAGATGGTCTTAAAGATCTCTTCCAACCCAAACCATTCTATGATTCTATGCCCCTGCTCATTGCAGGGGGGTGGGACTAGGTGATCTTTAAAAGTCCCTTCCAACCCAAATATTCTATGATTCCCACTCACTCTCCGGGACAGGTGGCAAGTGTCTACTAGTGGGTCTGTTTCTACCTCCCACCCTCCTTCCCCTCCTCCAGTAACACAGTGTTTTCAGATCAGCCAGTTTTGATCTGAGACCACTGTGACCTCTACTCAGAGGTGCCACTAGACCTGAGAGCACTTTGATGTTCTGGATTCCAAGGTTTCCAATTGCACAAGCAGAACCTTTGAGGATGTAATCGAGGTTTCAGATCTAAACTTTGAAGTCTTCTCACCTGCACTCTGCAAACACAAGCTCCAGGAACTGCCAGAACTATACCCTGTGCTACATCTGAGCTGCAACAAATGTGTGACACTGCTGAAACGGCTGACAAAAAAGAGGAGAGTAACTTGTGACAAGTGAATGTGACCAGTGAGAACAAAGCCCAGAAATTGAGCAATACATCTGAGTGGACAACTTTGTATAGACTTCATGCATTAGTCTTCTCCCACATAATCCCAATCTGAATGCTCTGGCCCTGTGACACGAATCAGGAAGTGATGGATAATGACACACCAGCATAAAGGGGTGCTCAAGCCCTTCCAGTCCATATCAGCTATTCATAACCCATGTTTTAAAGAGAGAAAACACTCAGACCAAAACACCTTTCCAGTAGCCCACAGGAGTCAAGAGGCTTCGGGTACAACAGATACCTCTGGCACGCTGGTGTCCAGCTCTCAATCCTACCCAGCACCCTACACTACCTGAGACAGCAGAACAAGCCCCAATGGCCTTAGCTGTGGACCTTGCTGTCTTATTCCAAAGGGACTTTGTTGCAGAAGATGTGGACCTTGCTGTCTTATTCCAAAAGGATTTTCCTGTGGAAGGAAAGTGCAGGGGGACTATTTCACTCCAGCCAAGAGTCACATCCACCTCTGGCTTCATCACGCAAGACAAACCAAGACCACACAAGCAATTTTGTTGGGAACGTTTATGCTGCCCAGACACAGCACTGGCCACTGTGATCAGCCCATGGCTGCTCCTCTTCACGTGGGTTCAGGCACATCCTGCCAATCCCAGTGGCTTTAGAATTCCAGATGGCCACAGAACTGCCAGCTTCCAACCCCAAACAGCTCAGAAGCCTTGATAGGCACATACAGGCTCTTCCTTCTCTAAAAAGGCTTTTCTTATACCAGCAAAAAACTGAATCATAAATGGAGTTTATGCTATTAACATTCATGTTGAGCATCATAGACAAATTCCTTCGGAGACTTTAGTCTCATTGAACTTAATCCTTTTCTGGGATCAGCTATGGAGAAAGGAGGCACCAAAGAGAAAGTCCTTCTTTGAGGACAGTTGGCCACTTCTCAGTAAATTAGATTCATAGAATATCCTGATTTGGAAGGGAGCCACAAAGATCATTGAAGTCCAACTCCTGCCCCTGCACCGAACAACCCCAATTCCTGGGCTTAATTAATCTGTTGACTTCAACAGGAGTTTTCCCCAAATCAAAAAGCAAGGAAATAAAGACTAAAAAATTCATGTAGCAAAACACAACATTCAATTCAGTGATGTACAGAGAGAAACACAGTCAAACAGACCTGAAATTCTTCACTAAGTATCACACAAATTCAAAGGGAACCATTTAGCCATCCCTAAAAGTTAGGACTGCCTTCAGTTTGGCACTGAGGTATCACATCAGGTTTGCAAAGAGTTCAAAGAATTTTTATGTGAAACCATGAACTGGTGAGGTCTGTGAGGGAGGCAGTGTCAGCAGGACCCTGTGTGCAAGCTTGAAGGAAATACCAAACCACAAATACTAACTTCATCTCCAGACAGGAGAATCTGTGGAAGCCACAGCAACAAGAAATGCTTTAAGAAAACCCCTTGTTTATACAAACCACCATGTTTCACACACATCTCCGTTTGCTCCTCCAGCAGCACCAGCAAAATCCATTTGGGCTGGAATGAGTAGTTTGAAATACCCAACTAGAAACCTTACAGTAAGATTTTTATTTTTAATTTTTAAAAGCATTCCTCAATCTCCTCCTCAAGTCAGAGCACAGGAAGAAATTTGATCAGAACTCCCTGCTGGATGTTGGTTTTTAATTCACTAATCCTCCTTCTTACTCTGTAACCTTCCTTCTTATTCCATGATCTTCTTTTCCTCAAAAAGATTCTTGGATTTTCCTTTCCCCTTCCTTGACAAATCACAAGTGCCAGAATTCTGTGCCCATCTGAGCCAAGGTGAGAGCAGAGGTCATTGTGTGTCAGCCTAACACTGGTTTGTGTAGACAAGAAGAAAAAAATCTTAAGAAAAGCCCTCAAAAAGATGCAAATATTGATGCCCCAAATCTACACATCTCACAACACAAACCAAAAGTTTCAAAAAGAAAAGATTCTATCAAGTAAATAAAGAGAAAACAGTAGATGCATTCAAGTTTGCATCTAACCAAAGACAACACCCTCCAGCTTAAGACTACTGCGCTCATTAAGATCTAATAAGGCAACGATGGAGCACCGGGTAAGACTGAGGGATGTGAATCCATGAGGATTATACACCCAACACCTCCGAAGGCTATACCAGTACCAGGTCCATATCCCAAACACCTCATCAATGTTTCTCCTGTACCTTGAAAGGGATGTTCATTCACCTCTTCACCTCCCCAACACAGCGGTCAAAGCTTTTTCTGATTAATATCAAACCAGGACACCGATGGGGAGCTCACAATCAATCCTGATTAAGGCTGATGATTATCCTCGATGCGCCCTGGAAGACAGAAACACACAGTGAATGACTTGTGCCAAGATCAGGGAGCTGTTTCACATGGATCAGCCATATTAAACAGACTTTTTACTGCCCCAGCTGCTCGAATTTTGTTGTGGATGACTGGGACTGCCCCAGTTAGCTGAGGCTGTGTCAGCCACTAATGCAGTCTCTGTATAAAATAAGTTTATTGAAGTATTCCAAGCACACCTGGAGGAACACCAGCCTGCAGAAGGCATGGAGATGGTCAAGAAGAAGATTGAAGAGCACAGCTCAGGCTATTCAGGGAGCCATGCAGTGAGCTAACACACCAGGAGCTACTGAGCATCAAAAAAATAGTCTTAAACTGTTCTACTTTGCAGAGAGGAAAACAAGGAACATACATCACTTGGCCTGAAGCTGGGAAGATCTCCATTTGTGCCAGATCTTACATTCAAATCTAGACCACTGCCTTAAAAAGGACTTTATTTTCTCTTTTTTGGGGAAGGGAAGGTTTGTGGGCAGGAGCAGGGCACTTGTCAGGTCAACCAGCATCAGTGGGAAAAATGGACAAATCTTTCAACCACACAAACCCTTCTGGAGGCACAGGAGAAAGTGCCTTCAAAGCTACTCTCTGCTCATGGAAACAGCACAGAGGTGGAATTAGGCATGTATCAGTGAGAGCATCTACAGGAGGGAGAGGTGACTCTTGTGGAGCTGTGGTTATGTTAGCAAGAAGGAGAGGAAAACAATATTTCATCAAGCTGGTGGAGAGACGAGTGAATTATTCCCTTGGCAACCAGCTTCATCAGACCTGGTTGTTTCCTCAGTTATATATATATTTGGCTTCTCAGTTACTTTCTGTAGGACTCTTCCAGTTTTAGATTTCATTTTCAAGCAAAGCTGCTCACATTTTCCACACACTCCACAACACACAGACAGGCAAGATGCATTTTTATAAGGTAAGTCTCAAAGACCTGAAACCAGCTATGATGTTGGAACACTGTGTCAAAATTCAACGTCTTCCTCAATGTAGCAAGAGAAAAGCTGATGCTCTATGTTCTAGTGCTTTATTATAGCACTGAAGTCCTCACACATAAAACAATCTGCTGGGCACAGCAACCAAATCACCCACCAATACTCAGTCAGCAAAGGTGGCAGCAGAACCAATGCCCAAGAGCTCTAAGAGCAGCTCCCAGGACTCCCTTAAACATCTGGGTGTAGGTGATGGAGACATTAGACTGCAGAGCACCACTGAAAGAACCAACATCCTCACTGTGGCTCAGAGCAGTGCAATGGCAGCTTTTATATCTGTGCTTGATAAATGGGATGGTCAATTTAGGTTTTTAGGATTATTAGCTATTAGGAAGAAATTCTTAGATGTTAGGAAGAAATTCTTCCCTGTGAGGGTGGTGAGGCACTGGCACAGGTTGCCCAGAGAAGCTGTGGCTGCCCCATCCCTGGAAGTGTTCAAGGCCAGGTTGGATGAGGCTTAGAGCAACCTGGGCCGGTGGAAGGTGTGTCTCTCTGCCCTGTCTTGGAACTAGATGATCTTGAAGGTCCCTTCCAACCCAACCCATTCTGTGACTCTATGAGTATTTATTTTAGGTTGTGGAAAGGAGACACATTCTGCAGACACAGGGAAGAATTAGCAGAGCATCTTCTCCCTGTGGTGGTGCAGCAATGCTCTGCATATGCCCACTCGACCACTTTGCATTCCCCAACAAACAACCCATCTTGCTCATGGCAATGTGGATTCCCAATCCAGCTTTGCAGCCAAACAGGCTCCCTCTAATTATCCCTCAGCCTGACGACATCTAAATGGTGGAACAGGAACATGTCAGAGACTCAAAATGAGACAGTGTGAAAACAAGCCTGGCTCCTTTCTCTGCTCACACTGCAGGTCCCAAGTGCACGAGGACACGCTCCCGCCTGAGTCATTCCCAGCAATGCTTCACAGCCCAGGAACAACCACAGATAATTCCCACACAACTGCTTTTATTTAAAAAAATTATTTGAAAATGAGAGGACAGCAGAAGGAACTGTGGGACTGGAAGGAGTGCTGGTGTGATGAGAAGGATCAGTCACGTCCATAGAGTCTTATCAGAAGTAATTTATATGCAAGCAAAACAAATATCCCCCACTTTTCTAAGAAAACACCAAATTCCACACTGATTTGCACGCTTTCCAATCTCATTGACTTCAGAGGGACTGCCTGAGGTAGGAATCACCAGGCTGTGGCCTCCAAGCAATAGAGTAATCCCTTCATATTCCTCCTTTCAAAGCTCCATCATCCGACCAGGTGCTGCAGCTCAGACCCCACGAGCTGAGACTCAGCCCTGTGGCAACACTTCTCCTTTCCCTCCCAGAGCTTGGGAAGGGAGGCAAAAGGGAAATGAGCCTGGCACGTGTGGCTGAGCATGGGGGTGGCTGGGGGACAGGCATGAACCCTCCTGCCACCTAATTCAGTCCAGATCCAGAAGTCATTCTGATCCAAGGGCATTAAGTATTTTTGTTAGGAAGGGCAGAGATAAATTAACTCCGAACTCTGGCCCTAATCTTTTTGTCATTGTTGTTCAAATTCTCCCACTTCCTACGATTTCAGTGCTTCCTTGTGATAAAGAGGAGCTCCAGCCCGCCAGCCCATCTGCCCCTTCTCTCCAAGGCATCCAGGCAGATGCTTCCCCCAACCAAGCTCCTAAAAAAAAAATCACAGGATCTGCTTCTGCATTTACAAACATCAGTGCAAGAGGCAACTGCTGACCCCTCTCTTTCGTCACAGCTGTTATTTACAGCACTACCAGCACGCTGGGATAGATGCTAATAAATGTTTAATGGGCCAGTAAACACCAAGGGCTTTATCTCCAGCCCATTTCCAAGCCTGATCTAATAGAATAATCCTTTGCATGTCTGCCTGCCATTTCCCTGGCTTCCCATTCCCACAGGATGGGAGGAGATGGACATGGCTGCTCTATATTCAGACAAGAAAGGGGAATTAGCTATATGGGAGAGATGTTAGCTATAGGGGAAGGAGAGTTAGCTATAGGGACATGATGTCTTTCCTGATTCCGTATCAATTTCTTGCTCCCAAAAGGGCAGGACTATGTCCCAATCTGCTGGACCTCAACTTACATACAATAAAGAAATATAGGAAATGCAATCCTGCCTCTAGGACTCAATGAAGCAGTTATTTATAACAAATATTACACATAGGAAGTAGAGAATATGTGAAGGAAGTTGAGAGAAGTGTCATTCACTTGCAAACTGGGCAGATAAACCACTTCCTCAGATCTGAAATGGAAGATCTATTCCTCCTCCAATTATAGCCGTGGGTCCATTACTCAATATTCCCTTCCCATGCAAGTCTTAGTTATCTTCTGGAGCCTCATCTCTCCCCTATGATACTGTAAATGAGTCATTTGACACACTAAAGCAAAGCAGTTAGGGTTTTATTGTGCTATTACACATCGCTGTGACAAGCTTCTCCAGAGACCTGGTGCTAAATCACAGTCCAATTCTGGTTTGGGAAACTCACAGAAACCAGAGATAAATACCCCACAAAAAGCCATGAGGACTTCAGGGGTGAGACCTCACCCACATGGAGCTGCACCATAGCACCATCAGCTATTCAAGACATGGGCTCCAGTCTTTCCCACAGCCCTGTTCCCTAATTTTCTAGGCCATATTCAAGGTTTGATTTTTTTTTTCAGCCTTCGAAGTAGCCCCAAAATCAAGTGCTGGTACTGGTGAGGTCTTCTGACACAGCCAAAGCCAACTGACTCCACCATTACCCCTACCACCTCCTGGCTCAGAGGATGGGAGGGAACTGCTTCCCAGTTTCATCTGGTCAAACTGGAGGGCCCTCTAACTCGGATCCATGCAGGAGGAGAGGGATCAGGGCAGGATTATGTAAACGGAGGCTGGAGGCCAAGATAAAGGAGCCTGGAGGCAGGGCTGTCATCAGGGCGTAGCTCAGCCCTGCTGCTACGCACGGCCCCTTCCCTCCCTCCACGGGAGCTTTCTCCCAGCGTGGCCAGGAGCCTCTTGCAGGGGGTGTATGAAAACTCACGGAGCTGCCAAAAACTTCAAATTAGAGCCCAGTGAGAGCTCATAGCCAACCCACCCCAGTGAACCACAGCACCGCTCAGCTGCCTTTCTGGGTGAACCCAAAAACGGTGAAAGCAAAGACCTCCCAGCAATTACACCCAAAAGGTTTCCTGTCTCTGCATGAATCTCTGTTTGCTTTGGGTTTTAGTGGTAGATGGGAGCACAGACTACAATTTGTGGGCAATAGATTATTGCTGCTAATGCAAAGAGCCTTTTTCCTTCCCTCCTGAACAGATAAAGCACCAAAAAACCCTCTCTGGAACAGCTTGGTCCTGCATTCACAGATGGCAGCAAAAATTAGCATTATTTATCAGTGGCTTTAGTCACTTTTGAAAAGTAGATAAAAGGAAGAAATGCACCTGAATTAGGGGCATTTCTCCCCCCTTTTTTTTTGCATCTAATACTTCAAAATGCATCAGAGAAAGAATATTTTGCAAAGCTTTAGGAAACCACACTTTAAAAAAAAGAATACATTTACCCAAGGAGAATGAAAACAAGCAGAACAATAAGAGTCACGGAAGTTAGCTCTGAGGAGACAGCTGGGAAGGTGAAAGGAGGAAGCAAGCAAAGAAAACACACAGCATAAAGACAGAAATTAATCCAAAACAGCAGGAGAAGAATTATTAAGCCATTTTACATTTTTACAGCACTGCATGCAGCAAAGGAGATGTGATCACACAGTGCTGTACGGTGCCAAATGAGCTGTGTTTGTGCACACAGTCACACCCCTCAGAGGGCTCAGCCCAGCCCGGAATGTCCTGAGAGCCTCAACCTCCCTGTCTCAGAACCACAGAGTGGCTGAAGTCAGCAGGGACCTCTGGAGATCACCTGGTCCAAACCCCTGCTCGGGCAGGGCCAGCCAGAGCTGGTTGCCCATGCCAATGTCCAGATAAATTTTAAAGATTTCTAAGGATGGAGACTCCAGAACCTCCCAGACCAACTGTGCCAGTGCTCCATCAGCCCCACAGTCAAAATGTGCTCCCTGATGTTCAGAAGGACTCTCCTGTGCCTCAGTGTGTTCCCATTGCCCCTTGTCCTGTCTGTGGACACCACTGGAAAGAGCCTGGCTCCATCCTCTCTGTGCTCTCCCTGCAGGTGTTTAGGGACATTGATGAGACCTCTCAGAGCCTTTTCTTCTCCAGGCTGAGCAGTCCCAGTTCTCTCAGCCTTTCCTCATAGCACAGATGCTCCAGAGTCCATGTCTCTCTTGTACTGGGGAGCCAGAACTGGACACAAAGCTCCAGCTGTGGCCTCACCAGTGCTGAGCAGAGAGGCAGGATCCCTCCCTCGACCTGCTGGCACTGATTTGTCTCACACCAGGACACCACTGTCCCTCTTCGTCACAAAGTTTTGTTCCTTTTTGTCTGGTCAACTTGGTGTCCACCAGGACCCCAATGTCCTTTTCTGTCAAGTTCCCTCCCAGCTGGGTGGCCCAAGCACAGACTGGTACCTGGGGTTGTGGAGGCATTGCAGGCAAACAGCATATGCAAAAATGAAAAACACTTGTAGGCCACTACAAAATCTGCTGTCAGACAAGCTCATCACCAATGAGTTTAGTTCAGATGAAGGACAAATAAAAAAGGCACAGAGAGCATCATATGATAAATAGGCATCATTTTCTCCAGCAGTGAAGCCTGTCCTTGCTGCAAGAACTTGCCATTTCCTTCCAGCACAAATGGATTACTCATGGACAGAGAAGCCAGGGGCAAAATTAACTCTTGGAGCCCAGCAAGTCCCAGGAGAGCAGCTCAATCCCAGCCTGCTCCTCTCCTCCACTGCACACAGACCAGGGGCCTGACAGCCTCTGATTGCTTCCATCACCACAATAATAGCTTTAATTTTTAGCTTCTTGATTTTGGCAGGGACTCTCTTAAAAGCTGAACGAAGAACAATTAAATGCAAGAATTAAGTGAAATAAGGTGCCAACAGGGTTTGGTGTCTGCCCCTCTTCCGTTAAGTGGGGTGGAAGATTAAGTACTCAGCACACAGTCTCCTGAGAAAGCCTCCAAAGGGAGGCACCCTCAGAACACATCCAAAAAGCCTTTTTCTTAATAGAAACCATCTAGAACTTGCCAATAAGAAAAGCCAAATCCTGCAGGACAGGCGAGATGGAGTCTTGGCTTCAGCTCCCACGTGGGCTCAGCAGCACAGATCCTCTTCCCACACAGCAGGGAGACCAGCCTGGTCATGCCAAGGTCTGTTCTGTCCTTCTCTGATGATGCTGTGGTGCTGAGCAGCCAAAGATGCAAGTCACTACTCCAAAAAGTGCAGAGTGCAGTGATTTATGGACTTTCCTAGGAGGGACATTCTGGGCATAGCCCTCTTTCTCAGGATTTTTATATGTTTTATGTTATTCACTGGACTTGAGGAACCTACAAGCACCCACACTGCACATGATGCTGAGAGAAGGGACCAGGACACAGTTCCTTCCCTTTTACGTTACCAGGTACTCAGGTTTGAGTGGCAAGGAGGGACACAGCATCTGCTCTTCACACAGCCAGACAGTGCTGCAGGTTTCTCTCCAAACAATGGGAACCCAACACCTAAGCCAGCAGCATCTCAAGGAGCTACCAGTGTTGGCTGCCCAATGAGTCCAGGATCCTTGAGATCACAGTTCTGATCTTTATTTAACTCTTTTAAGAACACAGGTCACCCATAATTGCCTCTCACTCAAAGGCTATCAGCTGCATGACAGTCACAGTCATGAATTCAAAAGTAAGGCTGAGCAGATGCACCATTAAGTCCAGTTTCCTTATTTTTGAGAACACATATAATTATCTGCAACTTCACAGACACAAACCACTCCTAGAGAAGCGACTTGTCAGCCAGTGAGATAACAGAGGCAGCAACAAAAGCCCACTCACCCTGCCACTGGTCTCGTGTCTCACAAAATAATTGCCTTCCCACCCAGAACTAAAGGTTACAATTACAGTGAGAATGAGTCAAGTCGGAAAAACCTATTTAAAAAAGGTGAAAAAATGGTAAAAAAGTTTTAGGAAAAGTTTTATGAAAACATACAGATGTGTAAGACAGGAGAGAGACCATTTCTTCATGGCACCCTGTTTGCTCATGCTTTGTCTCAGCTGCCAACCACAAATTAAACACTTCAGTTAAAACTTTGCTCATCTGGTACCTTTAATACTTACTTAAGTCACTAGAAACTGAACATCTGTTTTGCTTTGAGGCTTTCAGCAGTGACTCAATGTTATCTGCAGCATTGGACCACTGGGGATAAGTATTCCTGAGGTTTTCCCCCCTCCCCACCTCTACCACCAGGGAGGAGAAATCAGCTGACAAAACTGTGTTACAAAATCATTAGTTTGACACGAGTTCAGGAAGAAGCACAGGACACAGAGATTCCAGCTGGAAACAACCCGGCTGAGCTCTCCACCAGTGCATACCTGTGTCCCACAGCTCCCTGGGATCGATACACTTTTGGCTCCCAGGCTCTGGAAAAGCAACAACCTCCCGCTGTGCTTACAGCAAGCTCGTTAAACACACCACAATTAAAATGCCTCCAGTAGCCTCTCAGCATGTGCATTTCCCCCCACGCCGAGCCTGAAAGCAATCCCAAAGGCTTCTCCGTGATTTAACCTCTGCTGGCTCCAGGCACGGCGCAGAGATCAGCAGCACATCTTCAGCAGGGAAGTTCCCGAGGTGGAGGCGTAGCTTCGGAAAGAGGATGCAGCAGCAGGAAATATCCCAGCACCGAGGGACACAATTAACTTGCTGATATTAGACACCAGCATCCTATTAACACAGCAGACGCTGTGCCTGCACAAAGGCATGGCATGCCTGGGAAAAGGACTTCAAGGATAACATATGCTGAGTGTATGTGCAAGGGAAGGGCCTGGACATGGTCATCATCTCATCCTGCTGTAAGGGAAGGGATCTGGGAAATATCCAAGTCAGCCAACAAGCACATCGTTAACAGTCATTTCCCCTCCGTGTGTGCAGGGATGACCCTGTGGCTCATTCAGTGAAAGAATATTTTCCCTGGAAGTGTCAGACATAAAGCAAATCCATAGACCTCCCCTATACCACACCAAACAGCAGCTATAAAACAGCTCCACGTGCCTGGAAGGTGGATACTCAGCACAGGTTGGCTTTACGGGGTTTCACAGAATATCCTGAGTTAGAAGTGACCCACAAGGATCATCAAGTCCAACTCCTGTTTCGCCATCTCCCCTGTCACAGGTGGGCCACCCTCCAAGGGTTTTAGAATCCACTTCACCCTCACACACAGATAAGGGTGGATAGTAACCCGCAGGGGGATAGAGGTCCAAACGGAAATTTGAGGAAACCTTTACTCCCTGCTCCTACCTGAGTGCTTTAACCTCCAAGAGGTTTTTCTCTCGTTCAGTAAAACCTGAGTTGAGTATGCACATTGAGAGGCTGAGGGTGCCCGAATGTGCACAACAGACCTCATCTAAGATCTGTTTAATTCAATACTCTCAACAGCACCAGGTCTAGGAAGCAAGGTCAGACGTGCACCAGCACGTACCATTTTCTCCCCAGAACACTTCCCAGTCTCCAGCACAGACTGTTTCTGCCCAGGGATCTTTATACTTTCCTTCCACAAGTTTATCCAGTCACCTTTTTGATTCATGTAAGTTTTTAAGCATCCTACAGCTAGTAGCAGCATAGCTTGCCCAGAGAAGCTGTGTCTGCCCCATACCTGGAAGTGCTCAAGGCCAAGTTGGATGGGGCTTGAAGCACCATGGTCTAGTGAAAGGTGCCCCTGTCCATAGCAGGGGGTGGAACAGATGATCCTGAAAGTCCCTTCCAACCCAAACCATACTGTGGTTCCGTGATTAACACGTGGTGGAAGGGCTCACAAACACAGACAGTACACAGGGGATATGCCAGGACAGTACCATTGACTACAAAACTGATGATCCTCAGAGCTCACAAAGCTACTCTGAGCCCTCACCCCGAAGTTTTTACGATCACAGTGAAAAAGTGTTGCCATGCAAGTCCCAAGGATTCCAACTGGGCTCCTCATGGGAGCCTCTGCAGGCAGCAAAGCAGCAGAACTGGTTTGGAAAGAGAAAAGGAAAGAAAATACAGATGACTCTGATAACAACATGTCTAATTAATAAAGCATAAACTAGACAGGCTGGTTCAGTCTGTGCCTCCCATCTGCTCTGACTTGAGTCAGGATGGTTCCCATCTCCACAAGTGCTGGTTTCCATGCAGATATTCCCTCATGCTGACAAGCCAAAGATGTGCCCTCAGCACCTGAGCACAGCTGCTCTGCTATGTTCCTGTACATTCCTGTGTTCTTTTCTTTAGGAAAGAGGGATGAACAATGAGAAATATGAGTGCCCAGTATGGTCTGAGGCACCAAGGCTGTATCCCAGGGATCAAACACAAGAGTTTGGTAGGTCCTGAGGCACCAAGGCTGTATCCCAGGGATCAAACATAAGAGTTTGGTATGACTTTGCCATAACTTCATAGTCACCAATCCTCCATGGCCCCTAGATAGGTGTTAACCTACCTTTAAAGCCTCCTAACAGTTAATATTTTTTATTCTGATGCATTTTAAGTGACTTTGCAATCAACTTGTGAATTTCTACAGTGCAAATGCTGATGTATAAAGATTTATTTGTGATTAGATATAACTCCCTCAGGTCAGCAGTTAGAGTTATGATTCTAGAAGTTCGGGTTCAGAGAAGGTCTTGATCTCTGCATCTTTCTGGTCCTCCTTTTGGGAACAGTAAACAAAGACACATATGGTAGAGTCCCAGCAATGGGAAACATCCAAAGAAGTGAGTAACAAAAGGAAGCAACAGGAAACCAGTGGTCAAGTGGTGGGATAGTCCTGCTGCTTTCACCCGGCTAACACTCAGCTGAGGACAGGCTGAGTCATTCCCCACAGTTAAAGACCCAGACACCAACACCAGTCAGTGTGCTGGAGCTGAGAGTTGATTTTTTTTTCAGGTTTCATTGCTACAGGTGGATTTAATGAAAATGGAAACCTTTCAAGGAGGATGAACCCTTCAGAGGCAGAGAGGAGGCTACAGTCAGTTCCAAAGAAGCTTCTCCTGTATCACTTCATGCATGGCCAGAGCAGCTGTTGGTACCTGCTGCCAAAACCCAGCGAGAATCAGAGCCTGAAGAGATAATCTGTTATATTCTTTTTTTTAAATGGGACTGAATGAGCAATGTCCCATTGGGAAAGTCCACACCACACCTAGGATTACCTAGAATAAAGAAATCAGCTTGGTGTTGAAGCCAGCCAAACAAGGAATGCCAAGGCTTTATTAGAGGAAAACCTTGAGCAACTTGGACGCAAACATGTTCATATCCACCTGGGATGCCAAGTCCCCTTCACACTAAAGAGCTGTGAAAATCATAATGGTCTGATCTGCACTTGGGACAGGCTAGAGGAAGGACCAGGGAGGATCTGCCACTGCAGAAGTATCCTTAGCCCAAGTCACTCTGCTGCAGCCGTGACTTCCCTCAGCGCTGGGAACATCTGATCCCTATGGCTCACTCCAGCCCAGCTCCTGTCTCCACACCCCTCAAAATTCAACAGCATTAAGCAGAGGAGAGCTGCTGCTTGTCAATCACAGTTGCTACACCAAGGATCTTCACACATTGCTATGTCAAAGGAACAACGACACAGTGATGGCGAAATGCTGTGGCACAAGATTTGTTCTCCAGACTCAAAGCTAAATGCAGACAGCGCATGTGGGTGGCTGGAACTTCATCCCAAGAAGGTCAACCAACACAGGAAGCCTTAGCTGCACTGGAATAGTTAAGATTTCAGGCAAACTACTTAAAACCCAGCAGTTTTCCTCAGGAAATGGACAATAAGTCGCTGGTAGCATCCTGGAAGCCTTTCCTGTGACACAGAACTGGTTAGGAAGGAATGGACCTAACTCTGGTACAGGCACAAAATAAAAGGCAGAAGAGAAGTTGAACTGGAACTTGCTGACTAAGCTGAGCTGGGCCAAGGGGGCAGAGGAGATCCAGACAGCAGCCAGTGCTCTGAACAGGCACAGAAACAAGTTTCCACGGGAGTGTGTTGCTTTAAAGTCAGATGTATGAGATCATCTCGTCCCCTTGAGTATGTTGTTTCCTAATGTTTTGCCCAGACCAATTTCAAATGTCAAAAGCAACGGTTGGGTCTGTTGGTTTTGGGGGTTTTTTTTACTACCTTGAGTCCCTGCAAAGCCAGTCAAGGATGAGAATTGTAGTCTCTGTTCTGTCTTTCACATTACAAATGCAATTACCTCTGCAACCTGATTACAGCGGCTCCTGTCAGAGTGATTCTGCAAGAGGCTGAAGGAACAGCTTGCCTTTCAAAGGGAGTTAGGAACATTCCTACGAGTCCTTTAGTGCTCTATGGTCATATGCCAATGAAGTTTAAGGAAAGCATGTGCAGTCCCAAGAGAAGAACATCCCTTGGAGACAGCTGCTCATACAGCCTTCAATAAAAAGGACACGAAATGCCCTTGCAAAGTATGAAATTTCCTGGGCAAAACAGTCTGATTGCTCTAGCTTTTCAATCCTCTCATGCAATTGCTGAAGAAAAATCTTCCTTACAAGATGATTTTTAGATGCAAGTGACAGTTTGGGTATGGACAGCCTTGTCCTACTGGGATGCAAGAGATGTTGGACTGAGCAGAGTAACAGATCACACAACTAACATTACAGCTAACACAACTAACACAAGGTTAGTTTGACTCCTCTTCCCAGACATGAAGGCAGTGAATATTTCCCTCTAGGATATCTGCAAGTGGAAATTAGCACTACAAGCTAAAAACATCTGGATATAGATAGTTAAACAAGATAGTATTGGCAGGTCACATCTGTTTTCCACATTTTCATTTCAGCCTGCCCAGAGGCGAGTCAGGCACTCAGGGCACCAACCAGAGCTGGGAGAAGTTCTGTGATGGGATATTTGGGGTTCTCTGAGACAGGTGACCACTGTCACCAGTGAGAGCTCCCTTTTCTTCCCAGACACTCCTAGAACTGCCTGCACCAGGCTCTGTGTCAGCCACAGCAGGACAGCTCACCTGCCAACACATCAGGCGAGACGGGGTGCTGTCAGCATGGCTTTACTCCAAGGTAAGCAAACTGAGCTGCCTTCCCTGAGCCTCAGATGTGGTCCAACACGTGCAGAAAGGAGGGAACAGCAAAATAAACTCCACCAAAACAACCCCACCTCCATCTTATACCAGCTCACTTCTGCCATGTAACAACTCAACAGCTCTTCACAGCTTTGTTTCCTTTTGGCACTGGGGAACAGCCCTCCCTGCTCAACCAGGTACTAAGGAAAGAGCCAACACTGCTGTGCTGGAGCCCCAGAGAACATCCAATTTTGACAAGATAGGGCTTGACCCCCCTGGTATTAAGCAGGAAGTGAGAGTGCTAAGTGCAAATATTAGTGGTGAAATAGGCATGGCTGGCACCAAGGCTGAAGGCAGGTTATAGGACAGGACAGAAACAGAGTAGGTTTAGGTTGGATATTAGGGAGAAATTCTTCCCTGTGAGGGTGCTGAGGCACTGGCACAGGCTGTCCAGAGAAGCTGTGGCTGCCCCAAACCTGGGAGGTTCCAGGCCAGGTTGGATGGGGCTTGGAGCAACCTGGTCTAGTGCAAGGTGTCTCTGTCCATGGCAGGAGGTTGGATTTGGATGATCTTTAAGGTCCTTTCCAAACCAAACCATTCTGTGATCTGTGACTAAACCAGAGATCAAGTCCCAGCATGTGCCTGGCTAGCAAAGATGACAAGGCTGAGCAGCTTATTATTAATCATGAAGCCTCTGCAGGATGTTTTGTGCCAGGAAAAACAGAGTGTTGCTTCTTCAGCTGCCCATTACCTAAAGTGAGCTGAATGAGCCCCACTTCTGAGGGAAAAAATCCCTTTTGGACCAGGCAGAGGGTAACTTACGTGGGAAGCGATCAGCATCATTAGGCACGTCCGATCTGTTCTCCAAGCGAGAGACTTCAGGCTTAGGGCATTAAAAAAGCCAGCATTTCTCAACAAGCATGGAAGCACTGACTCCTCCTTTTATTTCACATCTCTCCCCTTTCCCCAGGGACAGCAGCAGGCTGGGGTGGCACGACTGGCATACCCCAGTCCCTCCTAAGGCACCAAATCTATGAGCAAGGGAGGGTTTGATAAATGGGAAGAGGACGGTGAATGAAGTAAAGTTCATGAAGAGAGCTCACAGGAGACAGGAATATTAAGGAGTTTCAACTCTGGAGCTAGAAAAGACTTAACAAATAGGCATCTTTGTGCTTGAAGCTGCTGAGAAACAACTGGCCCAGAGGAGAGAAAAATCACAAGTGGAAGAATTAAGTGGGCAAGAATTAAGTGACGCAAGTGTGATTTCGTCAATGGAGACAATTTAGGGAACAGGTTTGTAAAAGCAGAGGACATCTGTGAGAAGAACTGGCTTCAAGGCCAGGCTGGATGGGGCTTGGAGCAACCTGGCCCAGCGGAAGGTGACCTTGCCCATTGCAGGTGGTTGAAGCTCAATAGTCTCTTTCAACCCAAACCATTCTGTGACTGGCAGCAACACCTCAGTGCTCTCCTGCACAAAGCTTCCCAGGCGCCTGTTCAACATCTCTGGGCTCTGAGCAGGGGAGAAAATTCAGCACAAGCAAGGGTTTTCTCAACTCATCATTTTTTGATCTTCTAAAATTTAGACCTGTATGAGCACAGTGTCTCCAGCTGGCACACCTGCAGTGCTGGAGCTAGGGATACTGCGATGCCGGATGCCAAGGCATGGAGGAGAAGGAAGGGTTTGGCAGCTGGGGGCCAAGATGGAAGGAGGAGACAATCCAAACAGCAAGACAAGAATTTAGCTCCAAAATAGGATGGACCAAAATTGCACCCAAAAATAAATTCAAGTGGCTCTTAATAGCAAGAACGGATTTAACCATCACATACAGTTCCTCTCCCTCAAACCATCATTCCCAATATTCCCCAGGCCTCTCGCTTCTCTCCAAATGTAGATCCAAGTGTCCCTGTGACCTGGGAACAGCTCAGAGCTAGTATTTTGGGTCAGATACAGAACTGATGATGTCTGAAGGGAGATTATCCACTGGGACGTGCCTCTGCCCATGGCAGGGCTGGTTGGGATTAGATGATCTTTAAGGTCCAACCCCTTAACACTATGATTCTATAACATAGTTCAAATGCTTTGAAAGCTTTGGAGTGTTTTATTCAATGTTTTGACTGATTCAAAGTAAAATTAGAGCCCATCTTCCAAAAATATATGAAGCAAAATCATCAGCAATGAGAAAAATTGATTCTATCATAACATCCAACCCCCCAGTTTGACAAGGTCATTTTAAACTGCACATCAAGCTGCCACAGGCAAACTGGGGCAGTCAGAGATGCTTCAGAACTGGTTGAAGAATAGTGAAGAGCTTCAACAGGAAGAGCCTCCTACAAGAAGGACACAAAATGCCTTTCTGTCTTTGACATAAGCTACTGTTATCTGAGAGCTGGCCCAGAGATGGAAGTTAGTAGCCCAAGACCAAAGGTGGGTTTGTGCCACAGTAGCTGTCAGAGGCCACACAGCCTCCCAAGGCTTGATTGACACAGCACTGGCTCTCCAAAAACCCATCAAAAAGAATGAATTCAGTGGATGAACTTAGACTGTCCCCAGAGCAGAGGCTGCAGGACCTTCAGGGTGCAGAATAAGGGGAGCTGATGTCTCTACTGCTCATGGCAGGGAGGGACACAGAGGCCTGAGCCCTGGATGTCAGGTCCTCCCTTGGGAGATGAACATCTTCACACCTCAAGTCAAAGCATCCCAAGGGAGCTGAGCTGCCATTTGTTACCTCCACAACAAACCAACCTCCTGCAAATGCTCTACGCCAACAGCTCAGTCCTGGTAGGGAAGGAAAAGCTCAGGGAATGCTTCAAAATATCAGCAACAATTACTGTAACAAAATGGAAAAAAATGTGGAAGTGGCAGTCCTCTTCCTAACCTCGGGCTCGGGGTCAGCACTCCAGTTTTGGAGGGGGGACACGGAATGCGCTGCCATGACCATGGGGGCTGGAAACAGCTGAAGGGACACAAAGTGTTGGCTGCAGGATGGGACTGGTCACAGCTGCAACGAGTGTGGCAGAGGTATCCCGAGACGACCTTTCCATGCTGGACTGAAAACTGGGGAATAACAGCCACGGAAGCTGCTACTGTGCTGCCACCCATGTCCTTCATTACTTAATTGGTAACATTTCTTTAATTCCATTGCCTTAATGAAGCAGCAGCAGAAGGAAATTCAATATCAAATACAAAGAGGAGATCTCAGCAATACCTCCCTGGCAAGGGTTGGAGGAATTTTAGCATTCAGGGCTTTGGGAACGTAAATTCTCTTAAGTCTGTGCCACTTTTCTTGGCCCATGGGGCACTGAACAGCCCAGAACGAAATCCCCTTGTGCACATACAAAGCACCATGAGTCCCCTAAGAGGATGAAGCCTTTAAGGCTTCAAAACACAATTTTAAAGATTCTCTCCCAAACTGAGCCAAACTGTCAGTGGGTGAGATCTGCACCTCCAAAACCAAGAGCATCTGTGGCTGCCCTATCTCTGGAAGTGTTCAAAGCCAAGCTGGATGGGGTTTGGAGCAACCAGGTCTAATGGAAGGTGTGCCTGCTCATGGCAGGGGGCTGGGACTACATGATCTGTAAGGTCCTGTCCAACCCAAACCATGCCATGATTCGATGATTCTACGAAACTCAGGCACCCCAGATCATAAGCAGCCAAAGGCAGGAACCTGTTTTGAGCAGCAGAGACAGCTTAAACAGATTAAACTACAATTTTGGTGTTCTGGTCTGCTGTGCTGCCTGAAGGCAGCTGTCATGTCACCTCCGACGATGCCACAGTCACCAGGCCAGGCCCCACCTCACCAGGACCTCTTTCCATGGCAGCTGAAGACACTAATCTCCACAGATCACACGTTGCCAACTCTAAATCCATTCTACAAAAATAAAACCATTCCAAGTAATCCATACCAAAGCAGCTGAGTAAGTATTGAGCAACTGCAAAGTTCTTGGCTTCCTAAAAGTAGTCATGATCTTGCTGTAGCTTAAAAAAAACAGCGAATAGGTCAATTCCTGGGCTTGGATGCTGTGGAGCTCAGCTTTCCCGTCACCACTGAGGCTGCCTGGCTGCTCAGGAGTCCTGGCTGAAATTTCCACCCAACTATCACCAGACCTGCATGGCTCATCTGTGAAGCACTTTTTCCCCTCAGGACTTTCCACCTCTCCCATGCACTTCCTCGTTCTCCATCAACCAGTCAAATAAGCACAATTTTCAGAGTAAAAATTCAGTTTCTCAGCCTTGAAGTTTTAAAAAGGGAGTTGTTCAAGGGCTGGAACTCCTGGCTTTGCTCCAGGGGAGTTGGAGATGGGGATAGAGATGTTTTCAGAGACCCTCATTATATGCTGGGTAATTGTTCAGTGAAGGCAGGCTGCAAGCTCAGCCAGCATCCTGCTGCAACTGCTCACTCACCTGGGACTGAACCATTTTCAGAAATGATAAACAGAAAGGAGCTAGGTGGATGTTTGCAGTGGATGAGAGTCATGAATCTCCTATCAGCTGCCAGGCTTGCGTCACACAGGAGGCAAAGAACCTCCGTCTACAAGACACTGAGTACCCTTAGACCCTCTCAATATGGGCAATGGAGCTGGGGAAGGGTCTGGAGCACAAGGAGTGGCTGAGAGAGCTGTGGAGGCTCAGCTTGGAGAAGAGGAGGCTCAGGGGGAACCTTCTCATTCTCTACAACTCCCTGACAGGAGGATGGAGCCATGTAGGAATTGGGCTCTGCTCCCAGGGAACAAGTGACAGGATGAGAAGAAATGGCCTCAAGTTGTGCCAACAGAGGTTTACATAAGGTATTAAGGAAAATTTCTTCATGGAAAGGGTTGTCCAGTCCTGGCACATGCTGCCCAGGGCAGTGGTGGAGTCACCATCCCTGAAGGGATTTAAAGGCCATGTGGACATGGCACTTGGGGATGTGGTTTAGTAGTGGCCTTAGGCAGTGCCAAGGGAACGGCTGGACGATCCTGGAGAGCTTTTCCAACCCAAAAAAATTCCACGATTCTATGATATACACAGGAATGGAGATCAAGCAGCACCTGACAAGATCAGGTCCAGCCAAGTGGTTCAATTAACACTGACTTAAGGCTCCACTGAAAACAATGTCTCTGCTGGGAGAGGTGCACTGTAGGGAGTGCAGCAGCTTTGGAAAAGTGGAGAGAGCTTGCAGGGAACAATGCTGGGGCTGCAGCCCCTCTGTGGAGAAACCACCACCCTTCCTAAGAGCATGTGCCTGCCTCCTGGAGCACCATGGCAGTGTTGGGCAATGGGGCAGCATCAGGTGCTCCATCCCATGCTGCTCACTCAGCTGTGTGAGAGAGGGAACAAGGACAGAAGGCTCCAAGGTTCCTCTTTTCTTGCCACAAACAGGCCAAGATCCAGCTGAGGTTACATCCTTTTAAAGCAGCTCCCTGCATTTCACAATTTATCCTCAAGTTTCCACAGGAAGAGGGCAACATATGGGAAGTTACATAAACTCAAAGAGCCCCCGCAGAATATCCTGGAAAAAAAGGCGATTCCCTCTGCACAGGCATGGAACTTGGTTTAGCAAATTTCTAGGAAGGCAAAGAGTAAATCCTCCATCATGCCAGGGGTAAGGCACAGATACAAGAAGCAATATCAGATATTCAGGTACCTCCACAGCCTCTCCTAGGTGGATCAAGAGACCTGTCACCTTTGGCATGCAGCTGCAGCACTGGTTTTACACTAGGATCACCAAGAGCTCCCCGCAGACCTGGCTGATGGACACAACCTCCTGCAGGGATGCTCACAACAGCCACTGAGAGGGATGGAGACACTGTGAAGACTCTTCAAAACACAGTGATGGACCCAAGGTGGACCTGATGCTCAAGCAGCAACCAGGTTTGTCATCCTCTCTGGAGCCTCAGCCGAGGAGGTGATGTAAGAGATGAGAAAGGATGATTGCACCTTTAAGTTACCTCTCAGGAAAGTAGAGATCTTAACCCTTTTGTCTGTCAGCTAGCCCTTGCCAATTTAATTTTTTTCGTTTTCACTCCTTAGGATGTTGGATTCTGGGAGGTCAAACCTGCCTGCTCAGCACAGCCAGAGCTGAAGTACAGCCACAATCCAGGCACTGCTGCAGCACAGATGAATGTCTGGACCACAGATTTCACCTCCAGGTACCTTCTGGAGTGAAAAAATAACTCATACACAAACACTGCAAATCCAACCAGGTATAGAAAAATGATAAATGAGTTGGCAGAATACAACTCCCTGACAGGAGGTTGGAGCCAGGTGGGGGTCAGGTTCTTCTTCTAGGTAAAGTGACAGGATGAGAAGAAACAGCCTCAAGATGTGCCAGGGGAGATTTAGATTGGATATTAGGGCACATTTCTTCACCAAAATGGTTGTTGAGAACACTCCTAGATAAGCTCAGAAAATAATTTAACCTCTCTAATCCCAGTCCCAGTCTTCCAGCTAGCTGAGTACCTAAACACAAGCTGCTGTCACCAAGTCAACCAAATATCCCACCCGACATTCCCACTGGAATGAGGATACAAATTCTACACCGTGACTGGGATTCAAAACATCTATTTGCCTGTAGCCAAATAGGTTTAAGGTCTCCTCAAGAGAAAATCTTGAGATTATCCATGCTTTCCAATTTATTATTCATTTCTAACTCATCTCTGTTCATCTCTAATTCACCATTTAGGGGATGACATTAGTGTTTGTGAGGGGAGGGATGTGAGGATGCAGCATTTGGACTCCTGTTTTACTTCAGAGCCTTCAGGAGTGCTCAGTTTGCAAGAGAGTGAAATCCAGAGACTCTCAGACACACCACATATTCAGCAACACTGGAAAACACATGTGAATATATTTGTTTTCAGGCTTCTCAAACACAGCCATCAGAGCTTTGCTTCTGGAGCATAAGTGAGATGATTATCTGCTGCTGTGATAAAAACATGATTCAAACTGCAAAGCAGCAGGAAAGTTTTGCATGTTGTCCTGCCAGGCACTATCACCACAAAAATTTATGGTACCTCAAAACCTCCAGGTTGAGAGCCAGGATATCCCTGTGCTGTACAGGCAGTGCCTGGAACGAGAGGCTGTGCTTTCCCAGAGTGCTGCTGGAATTTTACAAACCACTAAAATGCTTTTTTTAAAAAATAAAAAAAAAATAAAAAAAAAAAAAAAAGCAAATCCTGTTCTTCATATTTCTCCTCTTACTCAGTGATACTTACCAACTTGAGAATTTCAGCCTTCCAGAAACCTCTAACAGCATGGTGACTGTGAGATCTGTTCCTTGTGCCCCCTGGGTGGCTGAGTGTCTCAGGTCACCTTGACACCGGCAGCCAGACCGGAGTTCCTTCCTAGCTTTCCTTCCACCATCCTATTTCACTGCCTCAGCAGGCTGCTTCTTCCTCCAGCTCTGTTTCTCCTGTCCTTGGTCAGGGATGGGTCTGCACAGGGTGTGGATGGAGTAAAAGATGCCCAAAAGGGAGCAAGCAGGACTTCAAGCTGGTTGCAACCACACTGAGGCCAGGACCAGATTTTCTGGCTGCAGAACACTCTCTGACACGTACCACAATGTCATTTACTAACACAGAATCAATTAGGTTGGAAAAGATCTCTGAGATCAGTGAGTCCCACCTATGACTTAACAACATCATGTCAAAACAGAATCACAGAAATCAACATAAAAACCCCAGGACGAACAAAAATTAGTACTATCAGCTCTGAGCCAGGCACAGGCTGTGAAGGAAGTGTTTGCCATTTCCACCTTTACTAAGGGCAGGGAGGGACACACAGGCCTGAGCCCTGGATGTCAGGTCCTCCCTTGGGAAAACCCCAGAAGATGAATTAAGAGACCAACTCTAAAAAGGCAGGGTCAAAAGCAAGGGGTGGATTCCACACCATCCCAGGGATACAGGAGGATCTGCTGTTTGGTTTGCAAGTTCACCACTATGACCTGTTGGAGTGAGTCCAGAGGAGGCCGCCAAGATGATTAAAGGGATGGAGCACCTCTGCTATGAGGAAAGGCTGAGGGAATTGGCATTGTTCAGCCTGGAGAAGAGGAGGCTTCAGGGTGACCTAATTGTGGCCTTTCAGTACCTGAAGGGAGTCTACAAGAAAGATGAAGAGAGACTATTTACAAGGGCATGGAGTGACAGGACAAGGGGCAATGGCTTCACACTGCCAGAGAGTAGGTTTAGATTGGATATTAGAAAGAAATTGTTCCCTGTGAGGGTGGTGAGGCACTGACACAGGTTGCCCAGAGAAGCTGTGGCTGCCCCATCCCTGGATGTGCTCCAGGCCAGGTTGGATGGGGCTTGGAGTGACCTGTTCTAGTGGAAGGTGTCTCTGCCCATGGCAGGGGGTTGCAACTAGATGGACTCTAAGGTGCCTTCCAACCCAAACCATTCTGTGATTCTATGATTCTATCATCAGTGTTCCCAGAAGATGACATACTGGCTGCACAGAAGACAAGAGAGGATGGTTGGGTGCCATTTTGGGGGAGATCCTCTGTAAGTTGCCTTCTGGGCAGCAGATCCCCAACTCCTTGGAGGACAGCATGTGAGCACAGACTCAGGGAGACATCCTGCCTTCAGCACTTACACCAGGAATTGCTGCACTCCACAGCCCTGGAGTAAGGTCACTGCTGAGGGGTGGAGAGCAAAGCAGTTAAACCCTTGGGGTTTAGATCATCAGAACGATCGTAACTCAGAGATTATTTCGAAACATCAGGCATGATATGGGAGGACAGTCATCCGGGGGGGGCAGCTGGGTGAACCCCAGAGCAATCCAGTGCTGATTGATTCACTGCTCATACCTGGATCAAGGTTTCCTGTCACCTATTACTTAACTTGGATACAAAAAACCTACAAGCTTGAACAAGCCAAGCCCTGTTTTTCAGACAGCTATGCTGCCACAGCACCTCTGCAGTCAGCCTCAAACACACTTTCATCAGTGTAGGTGAGTGTCAAACAGTTCTTGGACCCCCAAGTTATGAATCCAGGTCTTAAAACTCTTTCTAAGTAGCATCCATCAGCCAAGGTGATTGGGTATTGACACTGGGAAGCCCGTCTCCTGCCAGCTGGGATTTTCCAGGCTAGACATCTCCCATTCCACTGCCTTCAGGCCTCAGCCTGAAGAGATGTCCATGCAGCACTCTGGAAAACGAGGACATGGCCTTGGTGCTCACAATGTCATCAGCAAACACCAGCATCAAGGAGAGCGGCTGTGAGACAGGCAGGTGTGATCTTGCCCACAGCACCTTCATGCTGGAACTCATCTCGTGCTTCCCAGGAAAATTCTGGGGAAGCCAGAAAGGATGCCTGAGCCTCCCCTTGACAAACACACAGGGATTTGGGGGAGGGAAGGCATTTGGCTGGCTTCCCTTCACCACGCAAAGGAAGGCAGAGCAGGGATGTCTTCCCGGAAGGACCAGAAAATAGCCACGGCTCGAGTCAGACTGTGGGGCAGGATGAGGAAGTCCTTGTTATGGCAATAAAAAGGTCTCAAGTACTTGGCTGGGGCAACAGGAATCCACCAACAGCCCAGGCTGGCTCAGAAGCAGATTTTCACATCAGTGCAGTGGGAACATTTTTGTTTATTTGTTCCTCAGTGTTAGCCAAGAAGGAAGGAGGTGGTGGTCTGTTTGCCCTCACCACAGATGTCCTCAGCTCCCTGCAACAGCAGAAGGCTTAAAACTGGTGACACCTTCACGTCCTGCTCCCTCCTACCAGCCTGGGGTGTTTGGTCTCACAGACAGGTCTTAATTTTGCTTTAGAGGAGAGAGGGCATTGCAATACCTGAGTCATGTGGGAAAGGCAGAGGTAATGCTCTTGTCTAATCCTCTGAACTAAGAGAACTCTTGTTTTCCATCCCAGGTCCAAATTAGCACTAATTATTCCATGCAAAATGGAGCTGCTTCAACAGGAAGGAATTAGGACAACAAATTATTCTGGAATAAAGAGTCGCTGCTGCCTAAGCAAGTGATCTGTTTGCACATGGAGTAAAGGGAGTGCTCTGAAGGCCAGGTTGGATGGGGCTTGGAGCAGCCTGGTCTAGTGGAAGGTGTGCCTGCCCATGGCAGGGGGTTGGAACCAGATGATCTCTAAGGTCCCTTCCAACCCAAACCATTCTGTGATGCCATGATGCCACAGGTGTTTTGGGAAAGAAGCAGTCCCATTTTTTAAAGGATTTCCAAACTCCATGCCTGTTACAGCAGACACCAGGATTTTCTACATGACCAACATGCCAAAACACAATTCACAATCAGCATTTTGACTTCCACCACCAAATCTGCAGTCACCACAGTGGTACCACATGAGTAACCACAGCACAGAGGGTTCAATGGTCATGGCTGATGCTTTTAGCCAAGAGAGTTTTGACTCAGGGCAGAGAGAGAAGGGGGATACAGGCAAACACCCTCCTGCAGCCTAAAGGAGGGTTTTATGGAGACATAACCCTGAAATTGATTCAAAATGTGGTAGTCCCACCAGTGTCACAGTGAGACTTTTTCTTCCCACCTCCACTTCACGACCTCGAACTGGCTCAAAATGGATACATACAGCCCCATCAACTGCAGTCTTGGTTAGATTTGGTCTCAAAGGACATGTGGCTCTGGAGATGGATCATTTGTGTGCTCTGGCATGGAATTATAGAGTGGCTTGGGTTGGAAGGGAG
>NW_008677516.1:400-3709 GCF_000695815.1 Acanthisitta chloris | reverse complement strand
CCATAGGCAGGGACACCTTCCATGAGACCAGGTTGCTCCAAGCCCCATCCAACCTGGCCTGGAACACTTCCAGGGATGGGGCAGCCACAGCTTCTCTGGGCAACCTGTGCCAGTGCCTCACCACTCTCACAGGGAACAATTTCTTCCTAATCTCTACCTAAATCTCTCTTCTTTTAGTTTAAAACCATTCCCCCTTGTCCTGTCACTCCATGCCTGTGTAAAAAGTTACTCTCCCTCCTTTTCATAAGCCCCTTTAGGCACTGGAAGGGGCTCTAAGGTCTGCCTGGAGCCTTCTTTCCTCTAGTCTGAACACTCCCAGCTCTCCCAGCCTGTCTCCATAGCAGAGGTGCTCCAGGCCCTTGGAGAATCTCCATGGCCTCTCTGGACTTGCTCCAAGAGATCCATGTCTCTCCTGTGCTGAGGACTCCAGGCTTGGATGCAGCAGACCCCCACGGTTACCTCCTCCCCACACAAACCCATCCCAGAGGGGCAGCCCTGAGCCTGCTGTACTAGAAAATCACTTACACTGCACAAAACCCCCACGTGGGTCAAGGTGGGACAGACATGGAAAGCAGCACAGCTGTGACAGAGGGTTCCAGGCTCATGCTAGGGCCTGGAGATGACATTTAAGGTCTCCTAAAGAGGTTACAGTGGAAAGTATCAATGAGCCACCTCTGGACTAGTGGCTGGGCAGATGTATGTGACAGTGAGAGTGTCCATGGATCCCATGACTCGTTTCCCATGAGCTTTGGCTATACACAGGAGTTTCAGGCGCTGACAGGTACTTGCAGTGCAGCCACGTGAGCTGCATCAGAGAACAAGGGGTTCCACAGAATTTGTGAGTTTAATGAGAAGCAAACACTCGTGATGAAAGCCACTCTACCCACCCACAAAAGCTGGAGGCATCAGGAAGAACAGGATCACGCCAGCCTCTGGCGATATCCAGGACCAGCTGCTCCAGAGGAAGATGCAAGAAATCACTCTGGACAGTTTGGGAATCACTTGCTTATCAGTAAATCTCTTCTTAAGCCCTTCGGATGGTGATTAAGCACAATGGTTCATACCCTATATATTAAATATTAATCCTTCCTAACGTGACTGCCAACGTTCCAGTTGTCTGATTCGGATAACCACACGCCCCCAATAGCCCGTTCCTCTTCCACCCCAAACCACAGAAACACACCATGCACAAAACCCAGCCGTGCTCTGTGAGCCTGCCAGAGTCTCCTCAGACTCCAAGCCTTGAAGCAAACCAGCTGGATTCCACGGAAAGAAGGAGGGAAGGAGTTAAGAGCAGGAGATGAATCAGCCCCTGCTACAAACACGGACATTTCCTACCTCTCCACTCCAGTGTCTCTTCCTGTCCGTAGACCTCAGAGATGCTTAAGGACCTGGTCGCCTTCAATGACTTCCACAGTCACAGGAAAGCCCAGGGATTTGTTTTATTTCCAGAGAAAAACGCTATTTGTGAATGAGCCCAGAGAGCAGCCACGAGGGCTGACTGACCTCCAGCTCGTGTCACACCAAGAAGGAAGTACCAGGCAGCAGCTGGTGCATCCACTGTGCCACTCCTGAGCCTGTGGAAACATACAGGCGCTCTGATCCGTGCAAAACATCCCACTCCACACTCCCTGGTGGCATCACACAGACCATGACAGTGCCACTGTGGCTCAGCCAAGCACAGCAGAGGTCTTAGTCTGTGTCCTCCCCTCTGGATTGGGATCCACCATCCCGCTGCAAACACAGAGGGTTGGAGCCGAACAGATGCAGGCTGGCAGCAGGAGGAGACAGGGAGAGAGGGAATTCAAACTACTCTTCCACAAGGATGTTGATGTTGGACATGAACCAGTATCACGGAGCCACATCAGTTATGTGAGGGTGACGTTTTGGAAAGACAGAGCTGTGTCTCCTCAGCCTGGGAACAACACAGCAGCACGAACACCAGCACAGCAGTGCCCTGAAAACATCTATTCTCAGCACCTCCCAGGATCCCTCCACTGCTTCACAGGACCACTTAGGTTGGAAAAGACCTCCAAGATCAACAAATCCAACCTGTGACCAATCACCACCTTGCCAAAAAGACCAGAGCACTAAGTGCCACGTCCAGTCACACCTTGGACACCTCCAGGGATGGTGACTCCACCACCTTTAACCACCAGTTGCTTTAACCAGCTGTTTTCATAAAGATCAAGCAAAAGCCCAGGAGCTTCCCACAGACACTCCTCCAAGAAGCTCTGCATCAGGGAGGGAGAGGAACACATGGAGCAGGAAGATGGCAGTGCCCACTTTCTGCCCAGCACAGACACTGAGTCTCTCCCACAGCACTCCCAGATCCCAGGGAAGCTGTGCTCCCTGCTCCCCAAAACACCCTGGCTCTCCACCTTGGCCACAGAAGCCATTGGGGCAGCACCTGTGGTCCCATTCCTCATCCCAGAGCCCCACACTGAGCTGGTTTCCCAAACTCTGTGGGAATAACAGCATGAGTTTGAATCTGATGCTTGACAGTGACATAAACCCGCCCTGCCAACCTGCCTGCAGCCATCCTGTGCACATCCTTCCCTGCTGCAGCAACAGGAATTAAAATAGAGATGAAAAACTCCTGATGGGGCTGCAGTTTTATTTCCTGTCGTTTCTAGAACTCCTTGTCCAGGAGGAAGAATCCTTAAATGCTTTCCAAGCCTCCTGGATGCTTGCAGTAAGCTCTCCCCAGCCAGGCAGAGAAGGGATGACTAATTTTTTTAGCGTAAGACGCTGCGGAGAGTCCTGTGAACAAGCTCAGTAAATTCCTGAGGCTCCCGGCAAGGACTCTGCCGCTCCTTGCGAAACTTCCCAGCTGCAACCTCACAGCCCAAACCCCAGAAAACATCGTTTCTTCCCTCCTCCAACAGCAAACAGAGGTTGGGATTCCTTTCACGACAGTATTTTGGACTTTCAATGTCACTCCATATTTAGCAGGAGGGGAAAAAAAGCCTCCCTTCCTTCCTGTCACATTTTCCACCCTTGATGACATCCAAGATCAGAAACAAGCAAGCACTGGCCCAGGAGGGAGGACACAGCTATGCGAGCGTGGGAGAGCCCGGAGAGGGGCAGCCTGGATGCTCCCACTTGGGATTCCCGTTCGGGATGCACGGAGGCACTGGTGAGGAGGGGACACAACCTCTGCGGGGGGACAGAGCCCTCGAGGAGGGCACAGAGCAATCAGACCCCGCACCAAGGAGGGTGTCCCCTCCAGTGCTCCGACCTGGAGCATCTCCCGGCGGGATGGCGCGGGCAGGATCCAAGCCAGGAGCCCCCAGGCTGGTGTATCCA
>NW_008677516.1:0-216 GCF_000695815.1 Acanthisitta chloris | reverse complement strand
ATCCCCCCGCGTGTGCCCGCGGGAGCAGGGCGCGAGTGAGCCGTGGGTAGCTGCAGACTCCCGTGTGGAAGTTCGCACACCCCAACCCACGAGCACTTTTAAAATCGCTATCCTTAACAAATACATACAGAAACACACACATTAAGCCCCGCGTATGTACAAACGCACAGATGCTAACCCCACGTGGGGGTGACCCCTCGCGGGCGCGGACACGCG
>NW_008677515.1:46322-58189 GCF_000695815.1 Acanthisitta chloris | reverse complement strand
TATATATAATTATACAAAACAAATTATTAAAACTACCATTGTTTTAATAGAACAGACAGCAGCAGCCACAACAAACTTGTACACAGTAGAATGCTATCAGAATCACACAGTAGGGCTACAGGTAGTTTACTGAAACTTTTTAAAACAAGAATTTGTGCATTGTAAGAGTGATTACAGCACTGCAACATAGCACAAGCATAACACTTAACTGTAAAATGAACCAAAAATGTTAAGCAGTGATCTACCTCTAAACTGGCAAATGATGCTGAGCAGGCAGCAGGAGTCAGCTATAAATGCTTATAGCTCAGTTTAAGTACTTGACACTGAGATGACTGCCAAACTGCCTTACACCACTTATTGTAATATTAAATTATTTCCTTGAAGTCCAAAATCTTTCTTTTTCTCACACTGCTCAAGTTTGAAATAAAACATTAAACTGCCTTGTATTGCAGACATTTTATAGTCCAAGGTAGTGATAACAAACTTCAGAGCATTTGTAGAATCTTTTAGCATAACCATCGCAGCAGATTTTAGTTACCCTCACAGAACAGATATTTATCCAGCCACAAATGTAATTTGAAAGGCATGAATAGAAATTAAATGATTTAAACAATGTAGAGATAACATTTTTCTCCCTCCATATCTCACACAAGATCAGGCAGGTGCAGTCACTGTAGGCCCAGATGTATTTTCAGTGGGTGTTTGGTGTGGACACAGTGGACTACTGAAACCCTGGAGCCTACTATTCACTATTGAAAAAAGATGCAAATTCTTGTTCTCGTTCCCAAAATGTAGCTTTCTCTGAACTGTCTACCAAATTTACATAAGTATGTCATACAAAACCAAATCTGTGTCTTAGAGAAAATTATAATTTTTAGCATTACCAAGCATTTCAGTACAGAAAAATCAGAATTTTATTTACATTACTACATTAGGCATTTAGACATGCTTATTAAAAAAAAAAAAAGTGCTCTTTCTTTATGTGGAGCCTAAATATTTCTATTCATTTCTATTCTATTAATTTTAAATAAAGGTAAATATGCATATAAACCAAAAGGGAGTTTTCTAATCTCTAAAATGTTGGGTTTGATTTTTTTCTTTCCCCTGAGAGATCTTGGAAATTGCTGAAGGACTGGATACTCTATTTCAGAAAATTTTATGACTAGCTAGAAAATTATGATGATATTGTTGTTGCTACTATCAGCTTTTTTCTTTTGGACTTGAAAAGATTCTTTCTTTTGTCTGGTATGTTAATCCTGCAAAAATATCATCTAAGGAAAATAAAAGTTTTGCAGTTTGGAGATTTTAGAGACTGAAAGGAACTAAATGACCATGAGCACTGATTTCCTGCTAAATTCATTTCATAATCAAATTAGCATGTAGTTGTTATTGGCTTCCTCAGTTACGAACTCAACTTCTTTCTGCTGTGCACACGTGTGCATGCCTAAATCTTTCAGCTCCAGAGAGAATTCACTCATACTCCAATGTGAAAGAAACATAGTAAATGTTCTGTTCACCAAACTTCCTCGTTTTCTAATAATCACTTACTAGAATTTATGTATGACTGATAGCAGCAAGGCTCACTCTACCTATCTTGGGTAGGTAAGAAGGAACTCTACAAACTGGTCACATACAGGAGATACTTTGGCTCTGTTAATGGTTTCTTTGCTCTGTTTTAGTATAGCACTGGTCTAAACATCAAAATTTCCAAATCCCAATGTCATTATTCCTTTTAGCTCACTTCCTTTCACAGGAATGAACAGACAGATGCCTTCACCATCCATTATAAAACCTGTTATGATTGTGGGAGCCATGTGAATATCAGGAGCTCTGAACTGGCTCTGTGATTTTGGTAAGTCTAGAGCCTAACTACAATTTTTGGGTAATCAACTCTAATGAAAGGCAAGGATCCCTGTAGCCCTTATACACGGAAACAATAAATTGCACTAAAAATTTATATCATATTGCTGCATTCTTTTACATCACCCATATGTAGCAACAAGACTACTAGGAATGTAGATCCTCTATATATGCAAAAAGTATTGAGTAAGACTCCTAAAAAGAAACTAGCACCTTTACAGTTCTAATTTTTTTACTTTATGTTCATACATTTTAGGAACAAAACCAATCATAAACTGCTCTTCAAACACAAGATCAGTTACCCAAGTAAAGCTCAATACATTATTTCCAGAGCTAGCTAGTAGTAGAAGAGTGGTAGAAAAAGACCTGGCCTCTTAAACAGTATGCATCAGCCAAAAGCATTTGAAGGTTTTCAAATAACTTTTGGTTTATAAATTGCCTACAAACAGTTCATGGAGTGTAGCCAGCCTGGCATGATTAGTCATACTCAATATTGCCATTATATGAGATTAAAAGATTATACTTTTCTAACAGCCTTTCTATTTTTCATCTGTTTGTTTGTTTAGAAGATTCATATTTCCTTTGTTTAGCAATTAAGGATAAAAATGTATGCTTTTTCTTCTTCTGAAGCCAGTATATTTGCAGCACAAGGTCTATTGACTTTAAGATCATTAAATATCTCTTTCTTCTCTTGTGCTGTGCTCCAGGAAATGAGCCAAATGCTCAGTCCTCACCATGTGTCCCTGGTTAGCTGCTCTTGTACGTTAAGCTAAGCACATACATATCTGTCTGACTGCATCAGGGGCAAAGTGTTTAGCTCTAAGCAACTGCTGACATCCTTTGTATGTAACATAGCACTGAAGTACACTGTATTCTGTTGGACTGGACCTCCCTTCAAACTGTCAAGACAAATAAACAAGAACAGGTCATTGAAAGTATTTTTCATTGTCCACAGGTATGGTCCTGCATTTGATATGCAGTTATACAGTATTTTATATGCGATATTCTTTCTGATATAACACACTAAAAGGACAAAACCAGTTTCAACAGATATAATGGACAGATAAAAAAGTGTGCCAAGATATTTAGGAAAGGCAAATTCAAAAGATAAAAATGTATGGAAAGTTGATAAATCAAACAGAAGTAGGGTTTTTAAATCCTTATTTACCCATCTTGAGAATACATAGGAAGTACTTAAGAATGTTTCCTGTTTTAAAATTAAGTTGTTAGAAAGTTTGTGTGCATAAGTATCTGCAAATGTCAACAATGACACGGGAGAAGGGATGTAGCAGTGACTTCAGAATGAATCTATGTGAGCCTCACTGAAAGTACCTGGAATAAAATATGGTCTAACAAAGTAGTCAAAGGTTCTTTCTATGAAGTCTCTACTGAAGATTCATAGAGTCATAGAAATCCAGGTCTGTAAGACAGGACGAAAAATGAGCCAAGTACATTCATGGGGGAGTACATTTCTGTCATTCTATTCTTGGTCATATTTGGGAGAAATGTAAATAAATGATGAAAATACTAAGATAGAAATGGAAGCTAAGGTTGGATTTCAATGGTACAAACAGAAAGTCCTTTACAAGTAGAACATGAGTTTTGAAACCAGAAAATGGTTTTGTTTTTTTTAAAAACTCTCTGCTGGCCTGACTCAGCTGGCCATTGTATTTCAAGAATTTGGATGCTCTAGTCAGGGGGCAAGGAGAGCTTTAAGAGATGAAAAGGAGTATTTTTATTTCTGTACTCTCATACACATTTCTATTTCAGAGAAGTAACTACCTTATGCCTTTTTTTTTCCCCTTGCATCTTTCACTTGCAGGATGGTTCTGTACTGTTTGAGTATTCCCTTGCAGGTGTGTTTTTTGCACAGGGATTGTTTCTGCTATTACTGTTCTTCCATCTCCAGGACTAAAATACAACAAAAGGAACACAAATGAGACACATTGGTTTCATGAGAGCCATATTCAGGTCCCTTAAGAGCTATAATTTGAGCACTACTGCCTTAGAACATCGTTATCCGAGGCCATAAGTTTTCTGCATGTTGTTAGAAGACCAGAGTATGCATTAAACAGTGTTCTGCTTTGTATATTCACTACAGCATCTAAATTTTTGAAACAGGAATTCTTGACCTTGGAATATAAACAAACTGAGAGAGAAATAGCCACAGATATTTAATGTTTTGAACTTTCACTTAAATAATTTGTTTTACATCAAGTAAGGACTTCATTGTGATTTTCTAGCATTAGCTGGGGGGGACTTGTTTCCAAAGTAGGTAGGAAATGCACCAAATGGGAAAAACTTCTGCTTAACCTGCACATGAAGTAAAAATTTCAGCATAAGGACATGTGACCAGTGACATTTTATTCCAGATTTGCAAAAAATTTACTTCAAAGTGATGGATTGGTGATTTTTGAAAGCACGATGGGATATGTGAATTTAAGATAATGTCCTTTATTGAAAAAAAAAATTACCTTACTTCCCTGAGAAGTAACAGATATTGTGACTTTGACAGGTAGTTTTGAAGGAAAGGAGAAAATTATTAGACTATACTTAAATCAGAATATTTTGCCTGTCTTTACTTTGTATACCTCCCAGTTGTAAACATGGCATATATAATAAGTAAAATTATCCTGATTTCCAAAGAGAAAATCTATTTTAAAATTTGGACATGAAATGAGCATCCATCTAACCTCATACGTTGTCTCCAGAACTGGCCAAAAGTGGAGGTGTATGGACAAATAAGAGAAAGATAATAATAGATTGTATTCCCTCTAAGCAATTCTCATAGTCTCTTTTTCCAGTTCAGAGGATTTCTTGAGCTTTTGAGGTTGCAATGTTTGGATTATTTGAGTGGGGTTTGGGTGACTAAAACCTATAAACATATTTTACTGTATAAAGAAGTAGATAGTCACAATTTGAAAGAAATTTAGCAGATATTTATAGAAAACAATTTTTAATTGATTAGTTTGTATATGTACATCACACATCTGCTTATTTTGTTATATGAGTCTTGTAGTTATACAACAGAAGAAATGTGATCTTGAAATGTTTTTAACATGCCTCACAATCTCACTGTCACCTTCTTTCCATTAACGAAGTCCAAAGATAAATAAATTAATCACTTATAACATTTTCTTCCATAACTCTTATCCACCTGATTTTTAACATTGTTTAAGTCATACTTTACTGTAAGGATGATTCTTGAATTGGCTATTCTTTATGGGGAAGAAGGAATGCTAGAAACATCCCTACTGAAGAATGCTATTGGCCAAGGGAAAAGTCAAGGGGGAAATCTGAGGCTGCACAGCTGTGCCCATCTTATTACTTGTCTCAAAAAGAACATTTCAGGGCCCTGGTAATGTTGGCAGATGCTTAATGGGTCATAATCTTGCCAAATCCTTTATCTTGCAAAATCTTCATTTGGGGAGCAAGGCACTGAATGGAACCAAAGCAATTTCCCATTTCTAGCTCTAAGCTGGGATTTACTAAAGTGTTACAAAGAAACTATGCTGCTATTTACATATGTCCTGTGAGATACCTCAAATATGCTATGTTTCATCCTAACATGACTGGCCAAAACAGCTTAACATGCAAAAAATTCTAGCAATCCTTTTGGAATTCAATATTTGGCCTGTCATGAGGGAGCACACACTTGGTAATCAAGTACCATTAAAATGAAACAAATCTTCCCTAATCACAGTCATATACAATTTGATTCTCACTAAAAATGTGTTATTGCCTGGATAGTTGGTGCCATGCAAAATAGAAAGGCTGTGTTCTTTGATAAGGGAATAGAGCTTAAAAATAGATTTTTACTTATGTCCTGTAAAAGATTGTTTGGCATATTACATTGCTACAACCCACAATAAATAAATAAATAATCAGGCTCTCTATTCTTTAAATGCATTGCTTTCATTATTATAGATTTTTCAGTGTGAAATAATATCTGGAGATTTCAAGTCACTCATTCCAAGTGAAATGTCTTTGATGATAGTATCTGACAGAGGCACATCTGACTTGTATCTGTAAAAGATTGTTTGGCATATTACATTGCTACAACCCACAATAAATAAATAAATAATCAGGCTCTCTATTCTTTAAATGCATTGCTTTCATTATTATAGATTTTTCAGTGTGAAATAATATCTGGAGATTTCAAGTCACTCATTCCAAGTGAAATGTCTTTGATGATAGTATCTGACAGAGGCACATCTGACTTGTATATTTATGTTACACTGCATTCCTGTCTTTCAGAAAAAAAAAATGGAGTTGCAGCTGTTTCAGCTTGTAAATAAATTGTGTGGTGTGAACCACCTAGTACACCTTTGCTTGCCAAAAAACCAGCTCATTGTACTACCTCAAATAGAACAAGTCTCTGGAGAGGACATAGGTTTTCCTAAATGCTTGAAAGACTTTTTTCCTCACTCTGTGCCTTACTTCTTCCCACTGCCAGCAACAGATTTTATGAAAAAAAAAAATCTAAGAAGAAAACCCCAACAAGACAACAACCAAAACAAATAAAATAACTGGATTATTAAGCTATACAGTAACTTCAGGCTTTTGAAGAGTCTGTGCTGATGCTTTGTTTGAGTATTGTATCTATTCAGGAGCATGACAGAGCTATATTTCTGTGTGATTTATGCCTAATGCTCTGATATTCATTTGAGGTGCACTTCCAAGTTGTTCTTTTGGGCCTTATTCTTAAAGACTTCAAGAGCCACAAGTACTAGTAACCAAACCTTTCTCACTTAATCATGTACTATAGAGTATGTAGGGCATACTTAATATAAAAAAAACCCTCAGTGAAAATAGGAATTCTTAAACTTGTTTTGCTTCTTGGAGTGCATACTTATTTTTAAAAAAAGATTAAAAATAACAACTGGGAAGTAAAAACAACATTGGAAAAGTGAACACAGTACCTTAGGACATAGATACATATTCTAATAAAATTCAAAAATTTACATGCAAAATTCTGCCCTAGCTAAGTCAGATCAGTTTTCATTTAAGTCAATAGACACTGTGAGTGAAGATCTAAGGCAAAATTTACTTCTAAATTTATTTCTGTCCTGCCAAGACCCAGTTAGACACGAGAGCTGTTCACATCAAGATTAACAAAACAAGTACTCCAGGACCTAGAGTTTAGTCATCTCTACTCCCCATCACAAACTGCTTTTCCTTAGGGTTAGCCTAATACATTATACATAACACATAGCTCACAAAACTGACAATGACCTACATAATCAATCATTACCATTTCCATTTTTGTTATCTTGCTCACACAAGGAAAAAAAGGAAGGTTTTGCTTTCTCCTGGCTTTATATGAAGATCACTGAAATCCATAGAAGACTCCTGCTGACTTCAGCTGGAGCTGAATTGGCTCTGAATGAGCAATATTTGACATCAAGATAGTTTAATGCTGCACTGAAAGACATAACTGTGGCTCACTGATCCTAGTCTTGCTTTTGTGCCAGAATCATTCCCAATTTAAGCCTGCTGCAAAACATCCCCAGTACAGCAGATAAGGAAAGGTAGAGGCAGTTTGTGGGAATGTTTCCTAAGGAGTCCCTTTTGCAAAGAAATTGCAGAAGCACTATTGGGCTGGAAATGACCCTTTGAATCAGAGTAGCTTAGGAGACCTCAGTAGAGCTAGAAGATGGAAGGAGTAGGTGGATGGGTTGAAGAAGGAACAGGGAAAAAATTGTAATAATGGCTAACTTCTTCTATTACTTTCATGGCCATGAAATACATTGACAGGTATGGTTTTTTGGGGTGTGTATGACTCTCATGGCAACCAGAAAAAGTTCAGCTTTTGTTTGCCCTTTAGGTTAAAATAGTGACATTTATAATGATCCTCATTTAATGTGCAGATAAACTTTGTTTTTTATTAATCATACTGTGGGTTTATGGTCTAGAATCGCCCATTCCAAGAGGTTTTTGACTGCTTCTAACTTTGAGATTTATTTCACCATACCTTTCTTCAAATATTCAGTCCTGGAGAGCTGAATTCTTTCTATACTATCCATACATGTTGCCTCCGTTCAGATTTTATATCCATGAACAAGATGAGATTAAAAAAACTATGTTCAAATTGGGGTAAATTATTCCACATACTTTGGAAAAAAATACTTGAAAACTTTTTAGTAATCCTCTTTTATCTTAATCTGAATAATCTACCTGATTGATATAATTACATTCTGTTCAAGAAAACTACAGCTTTCATTTCCTGAGTAGAGACTTCTTTTCAGAGGAAAATCAAGCAATTTTGTTTTGCATATTACATAATCCAGTAGCTGGATAGGAGTTTTCTCAAAATTGCTGCTTTTGTTACTTTGATCTATAAGGTATCAGGTAGGAAGATCAAAATATTGAATCTGCAGTTTTAAACATTCTCCTGTGGCCTATGCAGATATGTGATGCAGAGATAACAAAATAAAGTCTTTGTTATATGGAGAAAATTAATACATGGAACCAGAGGCCTCAGAGAGAGGTAAGGCATGATTCAGTAGGAGCTGGAGATAAGGTATGAGCCAAAACTTGAAGTGACAAAAAGTAATTTAGATCTAATATGAAACTTTAGTAAGTAACTAGGCCTGAAACAAGGATAGAGGCTAAAAAAAAGGGATTCATTCAGAGTTAGATGAAACAGAAGCAAAATGGTAAGTATAGCCCGATCTCCAGAACATAAAATACAGCTCTGGTCTAGTGAGGTTTAATGTTCCTCTATGGTCAGCATGTTGACTAATATATGTCTATTCCACCTTGTCTATGCATAGAAGGAAAACCCACTAGTGATATCAATTAGTTCATTAGCTCTAATGTCACAGTTATGTATTATGGGTCTACAGACTTCAATCTTTTTTATGACCCATGCAATCATTAGCATTGATGCTCTATGTGCCATGCATCTAAACTCCTGGCATTTACAGTTTGTTATTTAAAAGGGTACAAAATCACACACAAATAATATATGTTAATACTGTTCACATATTAAATACCCATAATATTTCTTTACATGCCAGAATTACTGGGTATTTATTTATCTCTCTTGTATATGTTTCATGATACAGAATACAATTAGTGATGATTTTTCTTCTTTTGTGCAACAGTATCCATTGTTGATAAACAGCATGGTCCCTCAACAGAAATGAAGCAAACAAGGGAGATTCTTATGTCTAAAACCCCCTCTACTGTACAAGTTGGATGATCTGAACGAGAGCATTGAGTGCAACCTCAGCATGTTTGCAGGTGACACCAAATTGGGTGCAAGTGTCGATCTGCTGGGGGGTAGGAATACCCTGCAGAGGGATTTGAACATTCTGGATCAATGGGATGAGTCCAAGTATGAGGTTCAACAAGGCTGAGTGCTGGGTCCTGCACTTGTTTCACAATAACCCTATACAATGCTACAGGTGTGAGGAAGAGTGGCTGGAAAGCTGTTCAGAGGAAAAGGACCTGGGAATGTTGGTGAACAGTTGGCTGAATGTGAGCCAGCAGTGTTCCCAGGTGACCGAGAAGGCCAAAAACATCCTGACTTGAATCAGAAATACTGTATTAAGCAGAACTAGAGCAGTGATCAACCTCTCCACTGGTGAGGCTGCACCTCAAACACTGTAGTCAGTTCTGGGCCCTCAGTGCAAGCAAGTCATTGAGTCACAGGGGCATGTCCAAAAATGGACAACGAAGCTCATGAAGGTGATAACATGGGATAAAATGTTTCTAAAATCATGGTAGCTAAAGTAGGCCTTCATGGCAAGGCAGCTAGAATAGGCCTTAATGACAAGAATGATCATTATCTTAGAAGAATGATGTGTACCTGTGCATGTACACCTGGGTACCTACCTGTACATACCCACCTGCATAATAGATAATTATACAACAATAATGGAAGGGGGGTTCAAACTCATGTTTGGGTGAAATATAACAATGATGAAAGGGAACTCAAATCATGCTTGGATGAAATCAATAGAACAATAGCAAAGTAATGATTAACATACCATGGTTATGTAAAAGAAGAGTATAAAAATGTATCCATCTCAGATCCATGTCAGAGTCAGATTTGGGTCTGTACCCCGACTCCCAGAGCTCTTCAATAAAAGCACCCATATAATCATTCCGTGATTATGTGTTTTCTACGCTAACAAAGGGTCTAGAGCACAAGTCTTATGAGGAGTGGCTGAGGGTACTGTGGAAAGCCTGGAGCAAAGCAAGCTCAGGGTGGATCTTATGGCTCTCTTCAACTACCTTAAAGGTTGCTGTAGACAGGTGAGGGTCAGGACAAGTCTTATGAGGAGTGGCTGAGGGTACTGTGGAAAGCCTGGAGCAAAGCAAGCTCAGGGTGGATCTTATGGCTCTCTTCAACTACCTTAAAGGTTGCTGTAGACAGGTGAGGGTCAGGTCAGGCTCTTCTCCCAAGTAACAAGTGATAGGAGAAGTGGAACTGGCCTCAGGTTGCTACAGGGGAGGTTTAGATTCAAGGAAGAATTTGTTTGGGTGAAATATAACAATGATGAAAGGGAACTCAAATCATGCTTGGATGAAATCAATAGAACAATAGCAAAGTAATGATTAACATACCATGGTTATGTAAAAGAAGAGTATAAAAATGTATCCATCTCAGATCCATGTCAGAGTCAGATTTGGGTCTGTACCCCGACTCCCAGAGCTCTTCAATAAAAGCACCCATATAATCATTCCGTGATTATGTGTTTTCTACGCTAACAAAGGGTCTAGAGCACAAGTCTTATGAGGAGTGGCTGAGGGTACTGTGGAAAGCCTGGAGCAAAGCAAGCTCAGGGTGGATCTTATGGCTCTCTTCAACTACCTTAAAGGTTGCTGTAGACAGGTGAGGGTCAGGCTCTTCTCCCAAGTAACAAGTGATAGGAGAAGTGGAACTGGCCTCAGGTTGCTACAGGGGAGGTTTAGATTCAATATTAGGAAGAATTTCTTCATGGAAATTGTTGTCAAGCTTTGTAACAGGCTTCTCAAGGAAGTGATTGAGCCACTGTTCCTGGGGGTGTTTAAAAGATATGTAGATGTGGCACTTAGGGACATGGTTTAGTGGTGGACTTGGCAGTGCTGGGTCAATGGTTGAACTTGGTAATCTAAGGTCTTTTTCCAACCTAAATGGTTCTGTGATTCTGTAATTCTATACTAGTATCCTTGAGAACAGGACACTAACTGCCACGAATTTCCTATGAAATGCTGCCCAGTCCTAGTCTTTTCCTTTCCCTCCTTCCTCTCAGGATATGCTCACACAAATTCACACACAGACACTTCTTCCCTGTTCTCTCACAATTATATGAGACAGGCAGACAAAACCAAGCAGAATTGCTCAGGGACTGAATCCAAAGCAGGGAAAAGAAGGAGGCAGTGCCTTAAAATGTACCTAAAGTGTCTGCCTATACCCTAACATAAATATTCAGAATTCAAATATAACACTGAAATAAATGAAAGCTGTGATCAGAATATTGATGATCATATAGAGCAGATTCATTCTCTAAACAGAATATGAAAATAATAAAGAACTTCTCACGTGCTTGTTATTTTTGTGAATTCTCAAATATAGCAGTGCAGAACTATATCACAGAATCACAGAACAGATAATATAAGAGAGTCTGTGACTTCAAAAGAGGATATTTTTGCTGTATTGAATGTGAACCTCTATACTTAATAAAAGGACAATGTGAAATCTGAACAGCTGCCACTTAATTGCACACTATTTATACAGACTGCTGAAAGAGGCCTTGGTCCTGTGAAGTGAATAGCGCTGAAAATGTGAAACTTATTATACAGGGACTATTTTTCAGTCTGGTACTGATCACAAAGTATAGAACCAGACTGGATTAGTAGCAAAATGGATCTGTTTCTTACTCTTCTATTGTGAGTCAGTCTTTTCTCTTTTGATAGGAGAGTCAAATGTTGTGACAAAGGCCTATAGAAATTCAAGTATTCTCTCTCCTCTCCTCTCCTCTCCTCTCATCTCATCTCTGTCTTTCCTCCATCCC
>NW_008677515.1:37521-46248 GCF_000695815.1 Acanthisitta chloris | reverse complement strand
AGCTTTATTTCTCCTGACTCGAGACCCTGATCAGATGGGACAGACATTCTTTCCCTCCTCTTTCCTGCCTCCTCTTTTCCCTTCTTTTTCCCTCTCCTCTCCTCTCCTCTCCTCTCCCCTCCTATCCTTTCACTGTAGTTATTAAAGTACTGATTGCATAAAAGGAATTTCTTAAGTGGGAATAGATTTTAAAAATGCTTTATGACCTTCAGTTGCTTATACTTTTTTTTTTGCTATATTTGAAGTAAGAAGAGAGAGAGTAATAACAGGAATGTTGGCTAGTCTAGCTTTAAGAGAACTAAAATTGTCCTCATCCTGCTATTGAAGCTAGGTTGTCTCAGAACTCTGCATACCTACTTTTCAAGTTATTGCAGGTTAATATATTAATTAACTCACACATGACTTTCAGAGAAATCTAGATTTCAATCAGGGACCCTGGAGGGAAAAACATTTCAAGGTTACTGTGTGATTGTAAAACCTTGAAAGTCTAACACTCCTTAAAAAGCATTCCTCATATCTAAAGTGGGGGGAGCATAGCTTTCATTATGTGTCCATGAGAATTTCAAGAAAATAGATTGAATCTGGTCTTCAGCTCTGCTATAGAACTGCTGAAGATTGGGTTTGAAAGGAAACAAGCAATAGATATCTATGTTTTATATTTATATTTATATTTAATGTCCTAAAATATTCTACCATGATGCTATTTCAGAACTTTATTAAAAAAAACTCCTTTACTGAACACTCAGAGTACTGCTGATTATACATAAGTTTTAACTTAGGACAAATAAAGAAAGATCCTCTATGATTCCCTTGAGAAATTCTTTGGAGTTTTTACAGTGCATCCATTGTGCCCTCTTTCTTGAATGTTATCCATAATGTTTAAAAACTGAAAAATGATTGCTTCACATATTTCAGCATTTCAGCTGTACTGAGCATTTGCAGAGCACTTCAGAGCATTTTAACTAGCTGGGCTGAATTAGATATACATTTACTATAACAAAACTTTGCTTTATCAATGGGATGGGGGAGCGAATTAGAAGGGTAAAAGCTACAAAAACTCATGGGTTGAGATAAAGACAGTTTAATAGAGAAAGCAAAAGCTGCACACACAAGCAAAGCAAAGCAAGGAATTAATTCACTGCTTCCCAAAGACAGGAGGTGTTCAGCCATCTCCAGAAGAGCAGGGCCCATCACGCGTAACGGTTCCTTGGGAAGACAAATGCCATCACTCCAGATGTCCCCCCTTCCTCCTTCTTCCTCCCACCTTATAGACTGAGCATGATGTCATATGGTATGGAATATCCCTTTGGTCAGTCTGAGTCACCTGTCCCAGCTGTGTCTCCTCCCAGTCTCCCATGCATCCCCAACTTCCTTGCCAGTGTGGCAGTATGGAAAGCAGCACAGGCCTCGACTCTGTGTAAGCTCTGCTCAGCAATAACAAAAACATCTCTGCATTATCAACTCTGTGTCCTGCACAAAACCCAAACATAGCCTCATCCTAGCCTCTATGAAGAAAGTTAACTCTACTTCAGCTCAAACCAGCACAAACGGTGTGTCAGCAGGACTAGGGCAGTGATCATCCCCCTGTACTCAGCATTGGTGAGGCCACACCTCCAGTACTGTGCTCAGTTTTGGGCCCCTTATGGATGGTAGGCTTCCTTTCAATATTTTTGAACATCCTTACATCCCTCTGGTTTGGATATCCCTGGTTTTTGTTTTCTGAATGCTTCCATGGTTTCCTCATTAACTCTGAGTTGTGATCTCTCACCCAGATCTTTTTGTGCAGCAGAAAATATGGATGTACATGTCAATTCTTGGTGCACTAAAATATACAGGGCATATTTTGTACCCATAGCAAAAAAACCAATCCCTGCTAATGTCTAAATTTCTTAGTAGCAGTTAGGTGACCTTGATATCTGACAGCATCTATGCTAATACAATCAAAGACTGGACAGTAATCTTTTAACCAATTAAACAGAGGAATTCCACTGTGCCTTAGAAGATTTTAGCCACCATTATGCTGCCTGTGGACTTGCTCTTTCATGAGTTATTAATGTCACTGGGAAATTCATATATTTTAATATGCTCTTATTCAAATATATAACTGTGGGTAATAAAAGTAAATGAACAATGAAAACAAAATTATAGCAGGAAATAAATAATTTATATCTGAATGTTAAATGTAACAAATTAGAGAGAACAGGATGTTTTTTGTAAAGACAGATAACAATAAAGTCTCATTTTCTAGTACATGATGTTTTGTCTGTTCCTCACAAGACAGCTAATCACTACATGGGAAAAATTAAAAAGGCTGCCAATTTTTAATACACAGGTTGGAATGGGTCAAAATAACAACATACTCCAAGTTCTTACAGAAAAGAAAATATTTTAACAATTAAAAGACTTCCTCCAAGTGACAGGACTTCTATTTACAAAAGATGCCTTAATCCACTTGGGCACATCTGAATTTCATGGTCATTCTTACAGTTAATGGGAACTCAAATAATTTAATAAAGTTAGATGGCTATTGTATTGACTACTACAAAGGGCAATGTAAATGAGTATTAGTCCTGATAGGTAGATGCTATTTAACAACTGTCATAACAGTTTTTCAAATACACAGTAGGCAAAAGTATTCTTTTATAATATTCTGTGATTTTTATATTCAAAAAGTGCCACTTCCAGAATGAAAAAGCATGCAACTATACAACTATGAAAACACTAGTTCTAACAGCCCTTCCTTTAAAAACACTTTGTTTAAAATTGCATATGGGAAAAACATCTTGGAAAAACATCTTTCAGGTTCCTCTTCATGCTTTCCTCTCTTAATCCATTCACTCACTTCATCCACTTTGACCCTACTTTTCATGTCATACTGGCAAAAGCATTTTCTTTTGCTTGTTCTGTCCAAGATATCCCTTACCATGGCACCTTTAAACTAGTTTTCCACTTTACAAGGATTCTTCATCCAGAGTTGAACAGTTTCCATTTACTAGTCTCCTAAGGTATTTAATCTCTTGCAACAACAGTGACTTAGCAGTATATTTTCTCTTGGGGTAATATAGTCAGTCTTTTTCTGATTCTATGCCCTGTTACAAGTATATTTTTTTCTTTCCTCTAAGCTATGATTATGTGTCATAGAATCATAGAATGACAGGTTGGATAGGCCCTCAGGGATCATCTGATACAACTTTTCATGTCACCTTACATCCTGAATATTTCTTTGAACATGTTTACTCCTCACAAATCATCATGACATTGGTCACATTATCATTCCTATGCAAAGGAAAATATATTTATGTTTATAGGCATAATATTTCTACACTTATTCTTATTGTATGAATTCGTAATTGAGGTTTTTCTTCTCCACAAGTAACTTCTTAGATCCTATGTAGCTTAGTGTGCAATTGCCATCAAATCATCACTGAACAGGCTTAAGTCAAATCACTTTGCTTATGCTAAGGAAAGAATCTCAGAAAAGGTCACAGCTGATGTGGAGTTTCATCTGCTTTAGAATTCATTCAGTACTGATCAACTAATAACGTGAAAAAGCAGCTGGATTCATTATTTCATCCCTATTTAAGGACCTTTTTCTAATATCATCAGAGTTCTTTGAAAAAAACTCACATTACTTAAGAATGATGATGTGGTGTTAGTAACACATAACTTTATCCTTTTGATATCAATCTATCAGAAACAAATAGACCCAAGTCAATGCACAATGTAACAGAATAACAGAAAAAAAAAAAAAGGTGTCTTTTTTCACCCTTTTAGAGATTTCTATGTTCTTTGTCAACTCCGGAAGCAGAGACATATGATATTTAAAGGATTAGCTAAAGCTTCAAGATAAAATTCATGATCATTAATTCTACTCTTCAGGATGCAATGCTCATTGGAAGGATGAAATAAACTATCAAAACTTCATGTAGAAGTTTAATGCATTTCACTTCAAATCAATCTGAAAGCTGATATTTCTTCAATTGTCACTTTATTTTTTTTTTAATAGTAACATCAGTGCTTCATTTGCTCTGACTTATGGCCCCCCAAAAAGGCAGAAAAAAAATATTTGACCTTTTATCTGCAGGAAAGATATCTAGCACTTGAGTTTATATCTTATTTAAGATGATTGTTAGAGTTCTCACTTACGTTCTTATTTTTAAAATAATCTTCTACTGGTACTCCATAATTTGTCCATTCAGAATAAAGCTTTTGTGTTCTTCCTTTTCATCCACACCTGAAATTACAAGAATGAAATAATGCCTATTAGGACTTCGAAATAAATCAGAAATGGTTCATGTGGCATGCTGGTGAGAAGTAGACTGGTGAGCTTGGTCTCAAATTGATGCAGTTTCTGTTTAAAATGCTCATTTGCACTTCATTTTCCACCATAGCAATATTCTTTCAGGTAAGTTTCAGAATTATAGCTTTTATGACTCAGCTCTTGCATCTGTCATCTCCTTGAATCGTCAAAAATCATGATTAAATCAATCCCACACACTTCACAACTGTCTCAACCTCAAATGCAATACACAATTCATGAAGATCCTTAGTTTATATGCTGAAAATTTCTAACTTTAACACTAAGTCCTATTACCATTTTATACCTTTTTTTTCTTGCCCTACCTTGATACTTCTGGAATTAAGGCTTTATTCTTTCTGGTACCTTGTAATTTTACATGTTCTTATGTACTTCACTTTCCACTTCTGGTAGTAAATCTTTTCCTGCCCCTACCCTAACATTTGTCTTTGTCTGCTAATTTGTTCCTCTCATCAACTTTGAAAGTGAAGGTCTTCATTAAAAGTCCTCCTGTTTTCTGCCTTGTATATTTCTGTATTCCTATGATTCTGTTTTACAGTTTGTGTGCAGCATGTAAGGAAGTTTTATACAAGACAAAGCTGTATTGAAAATGTTAAACAGTGAAGAAGTCATATCAGAGAACTGAGCATTCAGTGCATGTAAATATTTTTGCAAAAAATGAAGGTATAATACCCACTTCTTCAGAACCTCAAAGAAGAATGAGTAGACTGTGATTAAACAGACTGTGCTTTTCAGGCTTGATGCAAAAAAAAAAAAAACTCACTTCAAAACTCAGAATGAAAACTTGCAATGCTACTTAAATAACATTTCTAGTAGGAATTATTAAGGCAACACAGAAAACAGACACAAAAACTAAATCTCTGGAAGCAAAGGCTTTGATAAGCTGCCTGAAAATGTTCCAAACAATTCCATGCAAGAAAGGGGAAGATTAAGAACTAAATGTCAGAAAGATTATTGAAAACTAAAAATTAAGCACATGCAAAGAAACAGATAGCAGCACATTCCAAAGTAGTAACTAGGCAATGGAAAGAAGTAATTAGCTAATCAAGAAGAGAAATTAAGTATTTTTGACAGTGAGCATAATTAAAGAAAAAAACATTTCACAAAGGGAATGAATTAAATCTCTCGACAATCCCAGGGAAAACGAGGTCATATGCTTTAAATCTGCTGCTGTAAATTGAACAATTCTTAAATAGCACATTTAAATAAAAACATTACTTGAAATGTGCTATTTGGTTTCTCCATATGCAAAACAATATGTATTGGAGACTTGTTGTGAGAACCTTTATACATGTTGAGTCAGTGAAAATTTGCCTTCTGAAAAGCTTGTTGAATGGCTTGTTTTGAATGTAGGGATAATTCACTACTGCTCTGTGATTTGTTCTTTTTTCCAATGATAGCTGGGTCTCACAGATAACCCCGCTATATGGCACTGGCTACTCTTCTGTTCTGCTAACCACAAGATGTTCATACATTTAGATGCTTGTGCACTGCTGCTAAACTATCAGAATGCACACTGTCTTCACAAACTGGATGAGTAGTTCTGAGAATAATGTTCCAGACTCACACCAAAAAATCCCCTTGATAATATTTCTCTGTCAATGTTGAAATTCAAAGTAAATTAAAGGCAAATTTTGACAAATTTTCTGATAAGGTTGACCATTTGCACTTGTTTAGTGTAGTGGCTTCTATACCTAACCCAAATCTTACTGTGGGTGGAGTTAGGTGTAGACCATAGATGATATCTCAATCTCAAGAAAAGAGTTGACACTTCAGTCTTTAAGATGTGACCAAGGGGAGTGAAAAAGATCTGATTTGAGTGTCATCATTTCACATATTTATCTTGGATTTAAAAAGTTTCATTGCTTATGTGGTCTCTCATCACTAGATATCTTCTTTACTAATTTTTCATTCCTTCTTTTTGCAATCTTCAACTAAATTCAATTGATTTCTGGGGCATGTCCTGCTTCTGAATACTAGTATTTTGGTGATTTTTAATTTTTTTCAATAAAATTATTAATATATTGTCAGTTTCCCAAAGCAGCTCTTTCTACTTTGCAATCTATACCAATTGTGTGGTAAAAACCACCAAGTACCATGGCATTATCTCTGCTCAGTCCTTTGATGTTATAAAGTCCAGCTTGACAACTAGGAATTCTTAAGTAAGAGGCAACAGAAGATAGGAAAGATTTAAGTAATTTGTAAACATTATAAAACATTGCACAACATTTTGTCATTTTTTTTATTCAAAAAAGAAAGAGAAAGAACAAGTTTTTAGAGGGCATGGATGTCAAAACATTTCCATCAACATTATTCATTCAACAATATTAATGTGAATGTACCCAACATTCACATTGCTATTCTTAAATTTGCAAAAAAACATTGACTTTTCCACTTCCATACTTCTTTCTTCCTCTTCCATTCCCTCTGCCATTCCCTGAAAATTTCCCTGTTTTTCTGAGAAAGCTGCCTAGGTCTCTATGGGGGATATTGGTGAAAGGAATCATTTTACTGAAAAACTGGGTTTGTTTCAAAAGAATTTGATAGGCAAGTTTCAGCCAGACCTATTTTACTTGCTAAATTCATAGCAGGAAGTTGCCTGCTTCTCTCCACTTTTTTCTTTCTCAGGCACACATATGCACTCTGAGTATGAGCCCTCACTTGACTACATTAATTATTTCAGGATCCAAAGAAAACAGGGAAAAGTGGCTTTATCCTGCAGATTGTGCTCATCCAGTTCTCATGGAGCTGGTGAAACCTCAGGCTTCTGTAACTTGTGGTGAAAAGCATCCTTCTTCAGACCTTGTAATAACTCCCAAGTGACATTTGCATGCTTCAGAACAGTTGGAGCACAGATGCCCTGTTGTGTTGACAAATGTGTCTTAAATAGTTGTGCAGAGCTAGCTGAGCAACTAAAATTCCTTTAAACCTTTTTTTTTCTATCAAATCAAGAGAATTCTGAGTTAGGTGGAGTCTATGGTCTGTTACTAATGCTGCTGTAACACAGGTAAAATGTAGCCTGGATCAGAATCTGTCCCTTGGTCTCCACTGGCAGTAGGTTTTCTTACACTGGGACTTATGTCTGAAGAGTGGAATCCCAGTCACCTCTGCACTTGCAAGATCTTTTTGAGTAGAATATGGAGACACTTAAGCAAAAATTAATACTCTTGCAAAGATAACAACTGTAAACATGTATATTAGAAACATATAGGCCTTGACCTTTTTATGCTATATAACAATCTAATGGATTTTTTTATTTACTTTGTCTGCCTTTACCAAAGGCTTATGTGGTATCATTTTTTTTCTGTAAACTCTCAGTGGGATCAGGACTGGTCTGAATATTTTATATATGCTCTTTCCTACCAGTTGTCTTGCTTGAAAGAAAGAGTGACACTTGTGAACGGGTAAGCACTAAATGTCAAGACCTTGCTTTACTGATGCCCATGTTCTTTAGTCTTTTGTCACAATATGATTGGTAGGAAGCAAAGGTTGAGGTGCTCTCTTGTTTGAGAAGTCATACTATTTCAGCACAGTTTCAGAAGAAGTTTTGCAATTCTTCCCTGGATCACTTTCATTGAGTAAGTTTTGTGTCGCACAAAGAGACTTCAGGCAATATTTGTGCAGCTCTGCGGTATGTAGTGCAATTATTTACTTTCTTTTGTATATAATAGATATCAAGTCACTAAGAAGTAATTAAGCTAAACATTAACATGCTCTAACATGCTCCCCAGTCCAAACGAGATACACACTGAGTTTCTGCTGGTTGGGTAGTCATCATCAATGGGAAATGGTCAAATATTTCTCAGAGAAGGCTGATGCTTAATGTTTTCAAGTTATCGTCTTCCAATTATTTGTTTCTTTCCTGAAGATTTTATAGCTTCCAGCTAGTATTATTCCTCCTGTGTTTTGGAAATCCTAATAATTGCTCTTATGATTCAACTTCTCCTGTGTTTCTTGTGTTTGTAATCTCTAATTCCTCTACCTCTGTCGTGGTTTAACCCCAGGCAGCAGCCAAGAACCATGCAGCCTCTCACTCACTCCCCCACCAACGGGATGGGGGAGTGAATTAGAAGGGTAAAAGCTACAAAAACTCATGGGTTGAGATAAAGACAGTTTAATAGAGAAAGCAAAAGCTGCACACACAAGCAAAGCAAAACAAGGAATTAATTCACTGCTTCCCACAGACAGGAGGTGTTCAGCCATCTCCAGGAGAGCAGGGCCCATCACGCGTAACGGTTCCTTGGGAAGACAAACGCCATCACTCCAGATGTCCCCCCTTCCTCCTTCTTCCTCCCACCTTATATACTGAGCATGATGTCATATGGTATGGAATATCCCTTTGGTCAGTTTGGGTCACCTGTCCCAGCTGTGTCTCCTCCCAATCTCCCATGCATCCCCAACTTCCTTGC
>NW_008677515.1:0-37462 GCF_000695815.1 Acanthisitta chloris | reverse complement strand
AAGTTAACTCTACTTCAGCTCAAACCAGCACATTCCACCCCTTATTCCATACCATTTACATCATGCCCAGGTCCCACACTATTCAGTACAACTACATTAACCACCACCCCTATTCCCATTCTTTGATGTAATATACAGATATTATTCCCTTAGTCCATAGGCCACCCCTGCAAAATGTTCACAAAAGAAATTAATCTAGTCCATGGCTTCAGGCTTCATCTGTTCTGGTGGTCACTCAGGATTTTTCACACCCTGTTACGATCCAATTCGTGAGTTGCCTCTGTCAAAATTAAGATGCAAACCAGACCGTATGACAAAAGTCAACAATACATTAATAATATAATAATAAGGGGTTTATTTTATTCAATTGGCTAAAACTTCTCAGTGCTCCTATTTCAACCTTACAAAAAACAGCACATGAAGATTAAACATATCCACATTTTAAAATCATTTTGGGAAACTTCCAAAGGAAGAGCATTAAATGAGCAAATTCAAACTAATTCAAGTTTCCTGAGTAAATTGTCTAGAAATATAAAGACAAAATGGTTAAAAATGAGGATGCTCTCTTTAGAAGTTGTCCTTCACAAACAAAACAGCAAAAATACCAGATAAGTAAAGAGAAAATCTTGAAATGTTAACTGGAAAGTTAGAGATTCATCCTCATCTGATAGGAATGAGTTGCAATATTTTTAGATAAGACAGTTTCATAATTGCCTTTCTGAACAGTCTAGCACTGCAGTTCAGATTGCCCATGAACATTTCAGAAGCTCTAGATGCAGCACACAAAAAAAGACAGAATTAATTCTGACTAGTTTTCATTCTCTTTTTCTTGCACATTCACTGCTTATGAACTTGGAATGTTTTGTAGGCTATACTGAAAGTTTTTAGAGGAAACCTAATTTAATTTAAAAACATCTTGCTCCCTGACACATTCTGCTGTGTCAATCGAAGATAATCACTATAAACTAATTAATAATGGATATCCTTGGGCAGTGAATAATCATTATGGGATATTGTACTGAGTAAAATACTACAATAAGAAAGCTGTTTATATATGGGGTTCTGTGCTCCAGCATACACAGTTTCTTAGCTGCTGTGTTTCTTTAGACTGTAAAAAATGTGAAATATTTGCTGCAGACATAACATTAATTTAGATGCTGAAGAGATTCTAAAAGACAAATCCACCCAAATGCTACTCAGGTTTTCAAACTCTTTAAAATAAAAGTGCTCTGAAAAAGGCTGTTGAGGCAAATACTCAGTATAAATGCTCAAAAATGATGTAAATTCAGAACTCTTTATTCCAATGTTATTTCTGCCCAGGTTAAAATTTCCTGCCCCTTATCTGAGTCATGTTCATTTAATGTGATATAGCTGTTTGTGAGGTGGTGATCTGCAGAAAAAAAATAATGCAGGACACAAGTTTCATTACACTTTCACATGAAAGGACCTTTTTTCAAGCTCTTTCCATTTAGGATCATGTAGTTACTGCTACATAAAGAGATAAAATAGTTAAATTTAAAATGTTTCCATTTTCTGTCTTTAAAGTAAAAGAGACTAAATCTGTATGGTCTATTTTTTGTTGGTTTTGTTTGTTTGCTTGGGGTTTTTTTAAATTTTGTAGTTAATTTGTGCAGCTGTTTTGCTGTCATAGAATCATCATAGAATAATAATTTTAGGGGTTGCAACAGACCTCACAGATCATCTAGTTCCAACCCCCCCTACCATGGGCAGGGACAACTCCCAACCAGATCAGGATGCTCAAGGCTGTTGTTTGCTTCTAATGCATTGTCTCTTTCTTACTCCTAGTTCCACAATTTCTATGTCTTTATGTAAGTAACCTGAGTAAAATAGCTCATATTTATTCTCCATGCTTCAATATCATTCAAATGTTAAAACTGTGTATAGATGATGTGGTAGAGAAGCATTAGGAAAAAAATCCCATTGTTTTTGTATAATAATGGAAACATTTTCATATACATTTGATATTATATGCATATACTGTCAGTGACAGCAGCTCTAGTTTTTATGTAAGTACATGAAACCATAACCTGTCAGAGACACCTAAGTACTAGATTACCTCATACTTCCTAGTATTATTCTGAATTCCTTATGTGATAGTTTTGGATTGTGAGATGAAAAAGAGGAAAAGAATAATTTCAACCAAAGTGGTACATTCTGGCATGAACAACAGAGATTGGTAATCACTGCTGATTAGTTAAAATTTCTTCTTTAAAATAAAAAAAAAATGAAAAAAGAAAATTTCTTCTTTAAAATAAAAAAAAAAAATGAAAAAAGGCAAATCTCTATTTGCTCACAAAAGCCTAATTCTGTCTTTCACTTACTATCCCTGTATGATTTCATAAAAGTAAATAATTTTAAAGTGTCTCTGGTTGATTACTGTATAGAATGAAGTATTTTAGAATCATGTCAGTGCACTATACATTCAGCTTCCATTAAAAAAGACATAAATTATATTTCTCCTCTATTTTTAAAATAAAAACAGCAGTAACCTCTCTGTTCTGTCTAGGACTTGTTTTATTAGTATGAGCTGGACATGCTATGGCAATGTTTGTAAGGATCATTGGACCTTACCCAGAATATCACTTACTTTAGGAGTTCTGGCCAGGCTGAGTTGCAAAAGAGGGTAGAGATCTCACCCTTGTAAAACGAAAAGTGCTCCAACTTTTAAGAAAAACAGGAATTTTTGTGAGCTAAGGAATTTCATAACAAACATTGAAACTTCTATAAATTGCAAATACCCAACATTCACATTGAGCTTTTAAAAAACTTACTCTACAGGACTATAAAATAGGACTAGATCAGAATTTGTGTATTTCAGTCATTTTGTGACTCTGGCCCTAAGCAGCAGACTAGAACTATGTTGGAATACATAGCAAACAAGTATACTAATTAACTTTAATTAAATGTAATGCAATTTAATTAAATGCAATTAAATTGAATGCACCCATTGCTATTTAGAATATACAATGAGAACAATACTTATAAACAAACTCTTGTTTCCACTGAGAAGAGTAAATAGATGGTAAGAAAGCTCTTTTGTCTATTCTTTTTCCAAATCCATTATCATCAAATTTTTCTTGTTTTCTAAATAAGGTCATTTCCTATGGTAATAGGCCTAAGGCTTCAATCACCTCAAAGTTTGCATTTGTGGTTTGATAGCTTAGAAACTTCATTATCTAGAATCTGAATGAAAATTTCAGCATAATTAGAGGGATGTGAAGATGAAACATTTTCCTCCCTCACATAAATAAAGTTTTCTTTTGTAAATAAACCAAGAATAGTTTTTATCACATTTAATTGTTTCTATATCTACCTATTCTCAGAAATTAAATCCACTGACAGCACTCTTAAAGTAGAAGTTGCCTTCAACTGCTTGTGAGATTGAAATCTGCATGTGAAAAAGGAGCATGAATATTTTTAAAGGACCATTTCTACAACACCTGTCAGCAAAAAATTCTAATAGTGTTCAGTGTTTGTGAGGTTTATCCTTCCTTTTTGAATTTAATCTCTCAAGATTTGTCCTACATTCTGTCATTAATGAAACAAGTTCACTTATGTTCTCTTAATTGGAGAAAAAATGTATTGCTTCCTTTCAATATTTCTCCTCTTAGCTAACTGAGTGCTTAATCAATGAATAGAACTGAAATTCATGTTACTACTTGAAGTATGTAATCAGTGGGGTAAACAGTAAGTTCCCCACTGCAGTTACAATAAACTGGAAATGGAGTAAGATTGGAAAGGAAAAATTAAGATCAACTTTATTCAGGGAATAGTAATATTTCTTGTGTGGTGTGTGAAACAGATGTCATTTATATGAGAACTTCTCTTTCATTTTAACCAGTGCACAAAAAAAAGAATTGACTGGAGGGAGAAAACCCAGTAAAATATGAAAATATGACTTCGTGGCAAAGAGATAATTTTTGAAGGAGAGGGTAAATATGACATTGCAAAACCATAAGTGATGTAAGGTCAATAGCATCAACTGTTCACTGTCTACCAGTGTAAGCAGCAGACAATATTAACAATATCTGGCAGCTGTCAGGTTAAAAAGAAACAAAAGATGACTTCACACACAGGAGTGGTAGAATTGTGGAGCTAAAGGAATTTTATTTTTATTTTACCTTTTAAGTGTAAAGAGTGAAAGGAAAGATCAGAAGAATAGGAAAGAGAAACCCACTGAGAATTAGCAATTCGGCAAACTGTGACAGCTTAGAAGACCCCAAGAGAAAGAAATACTCAGGAAATGGGAGAGTAATCACTGGTAGAATTTATTCAGAGCCATGTTCTTCCTCATCTTTCAAAATAAACCTTGGGCCAATATTTGATGTTATTTGGATTAGACCAAGTTCTGGGCCCCTAGTATGAACTATTAAATGAAATGGTTTTGCAATGTGTAAAAAAATGCATAGTTCCAATGAAGAAGCTACAACAACTCCAAATCATTCATAGCAGCTAAACCAATATATTATATTATACTTTTTTATATATGTAATCTGAGCCTCGTCTCAAAATAATTATCACACAACTATATCTAAAGATTAGGATGACCTCTAAGATGATCTCTATTGTTTTAGTAATAAATTAACATTCTTTTTTCTTGAAAATTTTACTTTTTTTTTTTTTTTTTTTTGTGCAAGTAACTCTATTATACTCAAACTGAAACCACTCAAGCTTACAATGGAGTCAACAGAAATGCCATGGTAGAATTAGACCAAATAGGTGGCTTTGTTTCAGTAAAGGAAGCAAAGCTAGGTCAATGTCAGTGCTAAATTTGCTAAACACCTAATGAGACCTAAAATTTTAGCAGTGGAGCTTGGATCCCATATGCATTGTCATCAGCTGAGCTATTTTAATACTTACAGAAGTGAAGAATCTGGCCTCAGAACTTTACTACCACCTGTTACTGGCATGACTTTGAATCAGCTTCATGAACCTAAATTGTTTTTTTGCATTATTTTCATAATCTTGTGAGATATTACAGATACTGGAAAATTTAAGTAATCAATGGAAAATGCAGAAAGAGCCCACAAGTATTTTGTTTGTAACAATAAATGAAGATTTTATACAGGGAATTAATTTTTTTATATGTTTTGTAATTCATAAAGTATTTCCTATTTTGCAATTTCATCTGATTTTGCTATTTAAAAGTGATAGACTATATATAGCAATTTCTGTGCACTTTAAAGGACTTACAGACATGAAGAAGGCAATATGTAATGAACAATAGATATTACTGTAGCTAGTCCTGTGTGGAAAGAAGCCTTTAAATTACACCAGAATACATAAAGCAAGTTTGTAGATAACCTACTTTACAGCTATTTCACAAAACTGAAAATTCAGTATTCTACTTCTTAACTAGGAGTGTAGAAAAAAAAAGATGTATGGACTTTAATTTGTAGTTAAAAATAACTGGTTTCAATCCCATTCTTCTGACATGTATATTGGCTGTGGAGAGTTTATTTCATTGAAAGGCCATTGGAAAACTAATTGAATATGTGTTTCTTTAAACACTAATGCAATGAATCTGGCTGTGTCTGTTCGTAAATAAGCACTGAGAAAAGTGTTTTTACTCATTTCTCTTTCACTTCACAGGCACATGGCTTTGGGATAATTGTTTCACATGAAAAGGTCCAGTGAAGAACTACTAATAAAAAGTTAATAAAAAAAGTTTTAGGGCATTCTAAATGAATCAGGGGAGATGAAGGCAGAGAAATAGATTGTACCATCAGTATCTAGAAACACATCTAGCTCTTTTCTCACAGGTGCTGTAAGTTTGTATTCTATTACATATATTGCCATTATCAAGTGCTAGATAAATGTGTCCCTTGCTTTCCAGTCAAGGGAAGATTTTCTTGGTAGCAGACAGACTAGCTATATTTTTATCCTAGAAACTCCATCTTTATAGCAAAGTTCTTACTCTAAATGCAGGCTGCTCTCTCTCTGTCTCAGCTACAAAGGAGCTTAGGATAGCTAAGATAAGCTCAGTTGTCAAATTTTGAAATGTCAAAACATGAGATGAATCCCTCAGAAAGAACTGAGCTAATACCATGACTGCCTCCTGACACTTGGGCAGCAGTGTAGGAATCCTTAGTTTTGAATGTATCTCTTAAACTGTTACCAACTTGATTCCCATATATTTATTTATAAGGTAATGTCCCCAAGGGTAGAGCATAATGGTAGATGTGTCTTAAACAAAGGATTTCTCTCTGAGAATTGGGTTCTCAGGTTTAGAAAAATGTTAGAATGGCTTGCAATTTAAACATAAACAAAAAGGAATTGCACAAAATAAATTTCCTGTTTTATTTATGTGACTAATTTATCCCAACTTATAATTCCTGGAAACATTTTGTGTGCAAAATTGGAAACAGAAATCAAAATAGTTTACTTCCTTCTACTGTCTTCTCAGTATTTAAAAGCAGAGAAACATAGCTCCAAAGTTTCATCTTTCACTTTGCAGGACGAGATCTCTGTTTTTAACCTGACCCAGGTTACAAAGGACTTTTGAGGGCCATGTGAATAATACACCATGCAAATACCTCTTCTGAAAATGGAGGAAGATACAGAACATTTTAAAGAACTCCTTGTTAGATAGGGGACTGTAATTTCTAACCTTTTCTCTGGTAATGGATTCGAAAACAAAAGCCATTGCAGGTCAAAATTGTGATATATACTGATTGTCCATGTTGTATCCCTGGAATGCTGTTTATTTTTATTAATTAAAAGGCAACATCAAGTTAGTCTGTTGTAAAGAGAAAAATAAAATTTAACTTAGAGATATAGGATTCTTTCTTTTTAATGTTTTCTGCTTGTCATATGCAAAGTTCATATTAATCAAGTTAATGGTGGGATTTTCTCACTGAGTTGTGTTCAAAGTACTTTTTCAGTCTTGCAATTGTTTGGTTGTGTGCTTGTTGACTTTTTTTTCCCTTTTCAGCTGCCTAATGAATACTATTTATATACACATATTTTCTTTTTATCTAAATTTATTTATTTTCATTTTTTAACTTTACTGTACTTACACTTGCAAAGAAAAAAGAAAGAAAACCTTAGAAAGCTCATATACCATTCAAACAGCTGGACAAAAAGGACAGTGAAGCAATATTTTAATTATATCACAAAATCACAGAAGGGTTGGAATGGACCACAATGAGTCACCTGGCCTAACCTCCCTACTCCAGCAGGGCCATCCTAGAGCACATGGCTCAGGGTTGTGTCCAGACAGTTGTTGAATACCTTCAGTGAAATAGAATCCATGACCCCTCTAGGAAATCTGTTCATGTGTTCAGTGATTTGCACAGTAAAGAAGTTTTGGCTTGTACTCAAGTGAAATTTCCTGTACATCAATTTTTGCCCCATTACCTCTTGTTTTATTGGTTTCCACCACTGAGAAGAGTCTGATCCATCATCTTGGCACTTCCTATTCATGTCCTTGAATATATTAATGAGGTCTATTTCAGTCATCTCTTCTCAAGACTGAACAGGCCCAACTTCCTCAGCCTTTCCTCATCCATGAGGTGCTCCAGTCCCTTCACCACCTTCACTGCCCTCCACTAGACCCAATCCAGGAGTTCCATGTCCCTCTTGTACTGAGGACCCCAGAACTGAACACAAAATACTCCAATTGTGGCCTTATAAGGGCTGAGTAGAGAGGCAGGATCACCTCCTTTGACCATGCTTTTATTAATGTATCCCAGGATTCCACTGCCCTTCTTAGCCATAAGGACACACTGTGACTCATGGACAGCTTGTTGTCCACCAGGACCCCCAGGTCCTTCTCCACAGAGCTGCTCTCCAGCAGGTCAGTGCCAACCTGTACTGGTGCTTGGGGTTATTCCTTCCCAGGTGCAGGACCTGCACTTGCTCTTGTTGAACTTCAATTGGTTGTGCTCTGCCCATCTCTCCAACCTGTCCAGGTCCCTCTGAAAGGCAGCACAGCCCTCTGAGGTATCATCCACTTCTCCCAGTTTTGCCTCATCAGTAAACTTGCTGAGAAGGCACTCTGTCCCTTCCTCCCAGTTTTTGGTGAATAAATTGAACAAAACTGGGCCCAGTGTGAAACCCTGGGGGACACCACTAGTGACAGGCCTCCAACTGGACTCTGTGCCACTGATCACAGGTCTCTGGGATCTGCTGCTCAGCCAGTTCTCAATCCACCTTACTGTCCACTCATCCAACCCACACTTCTTAAGTTTTCTGTTGAGGATGCTGTGCCATACACTGTCAAAAGCCATGTTGAAGTCAAGTAGACAATGTCCACTACTCTCCCTTCATCCATCCAGGCAGTTGTTTTCACATATACTGCTAATGAACTTTAAGAACAAGTCCCAAAATTATCTCATAGTCTTATTTCTTGTTTATATTTTAAATTAATGGACATTGTGTTGTTTTAGCTTGCACTTTGAAAAAAATCAAGACCCTTTTTTCTTTTCAGCTTGATTATTGTTTTTACATGAACAGCACAATGAAAAGATTTTGTGAACTTGATGTTGGCCTTCAAGAAGTATTTGGTTTGCACTATTTGAAATGGTAAACTAAATTATTTTGGAGAAGATTTAAAATGGGTATCATCTACATATAAATTGGTTTTAGAACCAAAGGGGGCCTGCAGTCAGTATATATTACAAGATTCTATCACATTGTCTAATGGATTAGATTTTATTAAGTACTATAAACCAGCATGAGATGTTCTCAATAGAAAGCAAATTGAACTGAAACAGATAATTAATTACTGCAACTCTTATTTTTTCAACACAATGTAGACACAAATGCATTTGTTATACGTGTGTATATTGCATATTGCATCATAAACCTGTCAGCATAAACTTTTTCATACCTAAAACAATCAATATGATTTTCATTCAAGGTTTTAACATTTTAAAGCAAAATATATATTTTGCAGACACATAATCACTTTGTCTTGTTGAAACTAATGAACTCCTTAACAATTCCCATATTAAAATGCTTCTCTATAGTTAATAAAGCCATCACAGACATGTATCCCGTACAGTCCACAAACACCACCTGACTAGATCCTAGCAAGAAATGTCCAGTGTGCTTTATTTATTTATTTATTTATTTTTGTGCTACTAAAACCTTGGGAAATGATCCTTGTGAATCAACTCAGGTCCTGTTCTACTGATATCCAGAGCTATTGTAAAGTCTCTGTGCTATTAATCCACACTATCTCTGAAAAAAACAGTTTGAAATCTAGAAGAGAGCTGACTTGTAACCAAAATTGTTTATTATCTGTTACTTGGATGGCTTCAGAAAAAAAATAATTTGATTTTTGTGAGAGAATTTTCTAATGAGATCCCAAGCTATTGAAAAGTTCAGCACTTGAGATATGAGATTCTTAAAACTTAATGTATCCAAACCATCTCTAAGGCAACAGTTTTCCACATGTCCTATTTAAACCAATTCCTTTCTGCAAGACTTAATAAATATCAATCTTGTTGACTTTTGTCTTATTTGGAAAACTATATTCACATATTGCTACAGTCTCTGTTGTATGCACTTTGATTCCTGACTTAGCCCATCATATTTGTATATTTTCAAAATTGCCTTTCTGGTCCTGAAGTTACAATCCACTGCTCCTCAGTCCAGATTATTTTTGTAGTGCCTTTGCTCTGAAACTACCCTGTGGAATTAGGAATTAGGACTAAGAAATTTTGGTTATTAAGGTTGTTTTCTTTCCTTACAAAATAGAAACAGGTTTTTCAAACTGGAAAAAAAAACCAAACCCAAAATAAGAAAAAAGACAGTGACTTTAGATAAGATTGTTCTAGTACTAACATTTCAGATGTATTTCCCGTGCTTTGTTTCACAAGAGCTAGGCTGGATTTAGTCAAATTAGAACAAATTTGCTACATCTGTGGAAGTGAGTACAAAAGTAGGTAATAGAAATTTCAGACTAAATTTTTTCATCTAGAATTTTTGAGTAGGTACGTTCTAAAATATGTATTTAATGAGTCCATATATTCAATCATATGACCAAGTGGAAAAGTTAGAAACCCAAAAGGACAAGTCACTTCTTATAAAGTACAGTGAAAGATGTAAATTATAAGTTATTATAATTGTAATAATAATAACTGGAGCAGCATACCTCATACCTTCAGAATACCTCCAGATTTGCAAGCATGGAACTTATGGTTGTTTTCTCTGCAAATATTAACTTAAAAGTATGAAATTTATTCAAACTGACTATTTAAGTAAGGTGGAAGTCTTACACAGTGTCTTCCATTTCACCCATGCAATACCTTTCTTGACATGACAAACGAGGAGTCCTTCTGTACTCAGAATTGGTGAGGCCATACATCAAGTACTGTGTCCAGTTCTGGGCTCCTCACTAAAAGAAAGACATTGTCTCTTCTCCCAGGCAACTAGCCACAGGATGAGAGAACATACTATCAAGCTGCATCAAGGGAGGTTCAGGTTGGACATCAGGAAGAATTTTTTCACAGAAAAGGTAGTTAAGCGTTGGATCAGGCTGCTCAGGGAGAATTTTTTCACAGAAAAGGTAGTTAAGCATTGGATCAGGCTGCCCAGGGATGTGGCATATTCAGCAGCCCTGGAATGTTCAAGAAATGATTGGACATGGCACTTAGTGATATGATTTAGTTGACATGGTGGTGTTCAGTCAAGGGTTGAACTTGATGATCTTAGAGGTCTTTTCCAATCTTAAGTATTCTATGATTCTAATGAGAGCTATAGTCTTTTAATAACATGCTTGCTGACTACAACTGCAAGAACAAAGACTTATATTGTTAAATAGAAGAAAGACTGATTGGTTTACTTATCATCCTGCCCAGGCTGCAGGACTCTGAACACCTTAGCTCTAACCTTGGTCTTTCTTGGGTCCATCCACATCACTGAGTATCAGAAATAGTATTTCTTTGCAAAAATGGCAGAGAGACACAATTATTAACTAGACAATTCAGCTTAGTCATGATCATAAACTATTTCAGAAACATCTAGGTCTAAGAAGGGAATGTTTCTGTCTTTTAGATAAAAAGTACAAAACTACAAGCAGTTTCAAAATGTTTTCTCGTGCAAACTGGGAGGCTATTAAGAATAAATTTCAGAGTCTTAAACAAAACAGCTATGAAGAAGATGCTGTATCTCACTTGTTCTAAAATTCTTTAAGATACTGGTAGTTTAGAACTCTGCCATGTATATGGACTATACCTGGACACTTAGCTAACTAACTTCTTTTTACCATGATCTGTGGTTTATCACATTGCAAAAAGCTTGAAATTATTTACGGTTTTAAATTATTTATAGATGCCTTTAGTCAATAGTTCTCGATTTGCATGTTATTTGGAATAATGCATTGCCAACATGGAAATACTGCAAATCTTCACTTTGTTTACTTGGGGCTTTAGCCCTGTTTGATTTTCAAAGAAAAGATGGTAGTTCCACATCAGTTTAATTTTTTTGCTGCTCCTTCAATGATCTCCTTGTAGCTAAATTAAAATTTCATTTTTGGATAAGAGATGTGGAAATTAGGAATACAGCCCCAGTTAACTTGTTTCTTACAGAAACATGTAATCTGCATGAATTATGTATCACATTCATGGTACTCTGTGAGACAGTTAGTTTTCCCCTAAGCACAGAGAAAACTCAAGGTGAGCTTATTAAGATTTCATTATTGGAAATATTGCAAACAAACCAAATGGCTTTACTACTTCAGTGCTTTTCAGAAACTCTAGTGCTGCATACAGAGAAAGAATATTGCATTTGCCATAATAAACAATATAGAAAAGAGCCTCTTCTCCAGTGTTTATGCCAACTGTCAGTCTGCCTGTTACTACAGGATTAAATTGTCACAGCCTCTGAAACGAGAGAATGCATTCAACATTTTAGGAATGATCCTGACCTGCACTAGCCCCCCAAACTGGGAGGGTGGCAGCTGGCACTGCCCCAAAACATGTGGATTTCTGTCTGTACACCTGCAACAAATGTTTAGCCATTTGTTCAGGTGAGCAGCAATGCCCCAGGCCCACCACTGCTTAGGGCACTGCTCTATACATAGCTGTAGGTATGTGCTCAAAGAAAGAAAGCTGCAGTGTGTGAAATACCACATGGAAGAGGTCATAGCTAGGAAAGCTTGCTGTGAGACCATGAATTACAAGGTATAACTTCAGGAACTTTGGCACAATGCAATCTTACTTGCTTCTAGAAGTGTGACAATATTCCACCTGAAACGATTTAGAATCATAGAATCAACCTGGTTGGAAGAGACCTCAAAGATCATCGAGTCCAACCCTACTGTGGTTACTAGACCATGGCACTAAGTGCCACATCCAGTCTAAGCTTGAAAACCTCCAGGGATGGTGAATCCACCACCCCCCTGGGCAGCACATTCCAATGCCTGAGCACTCTCTCTGGAAAACTCTTCCTAAGAGACTTGATGCAAGAAACATATCTTAGCATTTTCCTTATTTCTGTTAAATAGTCGAGATGCACTGATTTCTTCTTACTTGATATTAAAAACTTTATTACTGCTTTTTTTTTCTTTTCCTCTTTCTTACTGTTCTTTTTCTCCCTTTTTGCTGCATGCCATTATTGACAGATTATTAAATTAGCCACTTTTAATATTGTGCCTCTCGTTCAAGCTTGTGTTTAAACAAGAGGAAAAAACCCTCTTTTTAAAAAGTTAACTACATAAATGTCCGTGTGGTTTTACTAAAAAAAGAATCTCTTTACCCCTGCAAAACTGAAAAGCAAGACTTTTACTTATGATAGCAAACTCTGAAATGTAAGGAAATTATTATGATAATTGCAAACCTCATGATATTTTTTCTTGAAATGTTACTGTAATAAAATACAGACAACAGAGATATTAAATAGAGCAAAATAAGATGGGCACTAACATTTCCTTCCTGCTTCTATACCTACCTGACGGTCAACAAATAAAAAGGATTTTTTTTTCCTTTGTAAGTAATATTTATGACTGAGATGATAGCATTCAGCATGAGAAATTAAAGACAAAGTTTTAGGCTGTTTTAGTGTTTAGATATCACCTTTGAATAAAACATTGGAAGAAGGCATTCCTAAAATCCCAGCAGGTATTGTATCCTCACATCTGAAATTGTTTTGAATGACATGTGCATGAAATGACAATATGAAATTATGCTCTTCTCATAATCTGCAGACTTATAAAATAAGGCAAAAATTATAATTCTGCACCAAGTTTATATCCTAAAAACCCCCCATACTACAAGTTACCTTACAAGTTAGAGCTTTAACTTTGTAATGTTTTAACTTGAGATAAACATTCAGATAAAATCTTGTCCAAACATTTCTTAAAATTAAATTATTCTGTGTTGCAAGTAAGATTTGTTTGTTTTCTCATGTTCTACTTTTGTTGGTTAGCATCAAGCAGGAAATGCACTTGAATTTTTACTCATGGAAAGCAAATTGGCTGCACTAAATTTTGCTTCTCTAAATTGTTTCAGGCCACTGGACTTCAAAGGATATCAAGTGAATTCAAATTGCTGCAGGTGTTTTCAGGACCAAATTGTGTATCATTGTGGTAATGGAATTTGCTGAACTATTTCCCCTTGTTGCAATGATAAGCACTAATTATTATTATATATTTAACCTGCAAGAAAATAATCAATCAAACAAACCAACTAAAACCTCATATAACATAACTGACCTGTGTACTAATAGTAAGAGGTGAATAATGTGGTCTTGGCCTCCTGAGACCTAAAGAGACAGGAAATCTTGGATTGTTCATTTCTTTCTGATATTCTTCCTGCATCTGATTTAACATGATGAAGAATTTGTTTGCTTGTAACTCATGAAGTTGATGACTCTTAAATATAATAATGATGATTTAATTCACATTGTAAAATACTTTTCTTTTTTTTTTGACAATTTAAGGCTGTTTATTCTCTTTTTTTACATGCATAGAGAAAATTATGTCCCCTTTCTGGTAGAAATTCTAGCTTTATTCTGTCAACGCACCAAATACACTTCAAAATTTCAGTTTGCACATAACATTTCCACTAAAACAGTGTAAATAACATTTTTTCCCTTTGTAGGCAATTATAAAAATGCAGAAATGTCATTGAATTAAACAAATTGCTTAGCTGTAGATTTGAGCTCAGTTTTATTTAGCCTCATGAAAGATAGAATTCAAAAAGAAAAATTAGTATTTTGACTTGCTAAATTTCCTTCTACATAAATAATCAAGTGATAGAGATTAATAAAGGATATGTTTTGGCAAGGGATAGAATGTAATTTTTTTCCCCATTATATGCATAGCTATAATTAGCATAAAAAACCTGTGGCACAGTGAAAACTTGAAATGTGTAACCAATTAGAATTTTATTTCAATATGCAAATGAATGAATGTAATTCTCTAGTTTGCTCTCAACATTTTGACTCTAGCTTTAATTTAGTAATTAGTAATTAAATTGTGTTAAATCATTATGGGTGGACAATTTGTGGGAGTTTTGAACAGCCCTAAGTATTCTATCATTTGTTTTGAAGAAGGAGGATTGGCATTTTACATATGATTATTACATTATATTATAGTCTTTAGATCAGCAGAACAAATATCATGTGCAATATTGAGTCCTACTTAAAGTTAAGAGCATCTTATTTGAGGTGTATTAGTTGCCAAATCCAACTGGAAAGAATGGTAATAAGATGATAACCATTCAAGTACATTTGAGGTGTATTAGTTGCCAAATCCAGCTGGAAAGAATGATAATAAGATGATAACCATTCAAGTATTGTCTCACTGAGAACAGTGCTGTTTTGCAGAATTCTAATTGGCCAAGTATATGGAGATGTTTGGAAGCAGTGACTTGGAGATTCACACCAAAAATAAAGAAAATAAAAGAAAAACGTAAAATTCACTGAGTTTCTTCCTGAACTCTTCACTTGATTGGAATGTGTATTTATTAAATGTACAATTTAATGCAACAGAACACAGCATAAATATTGGCATTGAGTGGTGCCAAGTAGTCTATAAGTTCCATGACTCAGTGTTTTAGCTGAGTAGATAAACTCCAGCAGAACAGTAGGACTTATAAATTCCTTGATGTCAACAAGGTTTAAAAACAAATATTCCATTCTGGATTAATTTCAAGCTGATTGCCAATGCATACAAAAAATACTCCAAGTTCTTCAGCTTACTAAGAGCTAATAGGTGTTCTTTAAATAAATGCATATCTCTTGTAGTTTATCTGAGTCAGTTTCATCAAAATATTGATCAGCCTTAAAGGTTTTCTGATATTTCAAGCACCTCTGAGCGTTTGTATAAACATACACATTAGACTGACAGAAACTTCTTGGTCCAGAGTTAAATACATCATATTTTTGGAAGCACATGTGCACAGATGTTTGAGTTTCCTATTTAATGTGTATTTCTTTTTCTCCTGTGAAAGTTCTTTGCATTCTACACCACTCTTGCAATTCTCATGTTGAGCTATGCTGGCAACATGTTAGGCTGGTTTGATACAGCCAAACATTAGCAACACAGTCAATTGCCAGACTAACTGGTAAAAGCATTCTCAGCCAACACATTCCTTACCTCTGCTGATTTTACTCCTGGGACTGAGGAAATGTGACTTCTTTTCACAGACATGAAAACTTGAACTAGTCATGTTAAGTTCCCTCTTAAGTTTTAACCTCACCCAGCAGTCAAGCCCCATGCAGCCACTTGCTCACTCCTACCAGCTGGATGGGGGAGAGAATTGGAATGATTAAAGCTAGAAAACTCTTGAGTTGAGATAAACACAGTTTAATAGGGAAGCAAAAGTTGCATACACAAGCAAAGCAAAACAAGGAATTAATTCACTGCTTCCCATGGTCAGGACATGTTCAGCCAACTCCAGGAGATCAGAGGCCATGATGCATAATAGTTACTTGGGAAGACAAACACCATCACTCCAAGCATCCTTCCTTTTCTCCTTCTTCCTCTCACTTTATACTCTGAGCATGATGTTGTATGATATGGAATATTCCTTTGGTCAGTTTGGGTCATCTATCCTGGCTGTGTCTCCTCCCAATCTCCCCAGCACCCCCAAATTCCATGCCAGTGTGGCAGTATGGAAAGCAGTAAATGCCTTGGCTCTGTATGAGCTCTGCTCAGCAATAACAAAAAATCTCAATAATAACAACGTTGTGTTCATCACAAATCCAAAACATAACCCTATACAGCCACTGTGAAGGAAGTTAACAGTGACCCAGCCAAAATCAGCTCATTTCCATGTTCAGAAATGACTCATATCTTCTTCGTCGTGGAATTCAGCCATACCAAATTTACAAGCCTCACTAAAACAAGTCTTTATTTGTTGTTCTATATAGTGCAGATGGAAAAGAATGTAGTACAACTAATTATATGCACAAAGATTTCTTTTTAAAAAACCCAAATATTCAAATGCAAAGTTGTGTATCTGTGCCTTAGTTACCAGTGGAGATTCTGATGGCTTTTTCCAGGCTTGTAGAAATGGATATGTAACAACATGGGCATGAGCACATATGAGATTCTTACAAGGTTTCTTGCAAGTTAATGCACTTTTAAAAAATTTTATTTTTCCAACACATGACAACTAAATATCCTTATGTTACCATTGTTATTTTGATAATGAACAACCTACATTTTTCTTCTTTTTTTGCATGGTATTTTTACTTTAAAGTCTCTTGTGTTGCTAAGGTGAACATGCACTCACCTACATACTTAGAGAGCTACTCGTTTGCTGCATTATTTTCTGTTGTGATTCCTGTCAGCTAAAGCAAGATAAAGGAGCAGTCACTGACCATGATATTTTCTTGGGTTTAGCTTGGTGATATATCCTGATTCAATTTTGTAAAACTTGCTTGCTGCTTCATATACTGGAGGTATTCCAGTCTCTCTCCCTGACCACCCCCCTGCCCCCCAACTTATGAACACTTTGAAAGAAATTAAATCTTGCCACACTAATGTGTCTGTGGTTTTCACATCTGCCTCACTGAACATTTCTTGAGATCTTCACTTTATTCTTTTCTAGCCAAAAATGGGCTTTGAGGCATGTTTTGCTTCAGTTACTTTGCAGTGAAAGGAAATTAAATGTTCTTTGAGATTTAATGCAGGCACTAACATAGGACTTCCATCCCCTGTCTCCCCAAAGGAGTATCTCTTATTAGAAAAACTAATTTCCATTCCCATCTCCAGTGTCTTTATTCAAAAGAGCTGGCACTATGTTGTTATTCTTTACTATTCTCACAGTCCCTGGAGCTTCCCTAGTCAATCAATCCATGTTTTAAACAATCCTGCTGATGCTCTGTGACTACTACTTGTCACAATATCTGTAAATACCACCTACCTGTCTCGTGCTTCAAGATATTTGAAGCACCTGCCTGTTGTTATTGTTGGACTATAAGCAATTTGGGAAAGGGAAAACATTTCTTCTTTTGTGTACAATGTCTTCTAGAGTGGGTTGGAATTCCTGCCTTACATAATTTGAATAGAAGTTCAGGCATGAATAAGGAATGCTGCACTGAACATTATCTCTCTATTACAAGTTATATAAATATATACACTCACACACTTATATAAAGTGCTTTGTTTAGTGATATGTTTTAAGGTATTTGCTTTGGATAAAAACATTTAATGCTGTCTCTGAATACCATATTAGAATAGAAAAAAATAAAGCAGAAATTAGTATTAAATGGGACTTTACTATATATAAATATATACATATATATAGAGAGAGAGTTTCCATTATTTTTTAAAATATATTATTGGTCAGCAGAATAGCTGTATCCTGGTACAAATTGACAGAAATGAGAAATTTTTCCTTCCCCGAGTACTTCAGTTATACAGTAAAATAAATAAATTTGTGGAAACAAGTAGTTTGAAATTCTCTGACCACTATATAAATTATTGGAGATATCAAAAACTTTTTGTTTCTTTTTTTTTTTTTTACAAAACATTTCCAACTTTAAATGTGTTTATCTTATTTTCACTGTACAAAACAAAAAGATAGTCCCTTTCCTAACAGATTGTTAGACCATCATACACAATAGCTTTGCAGTGTCCCTCTACACTAGTCTATTAAAATCTTTTTGGTCACTAAGCTTGTCAGTGACAAAAATGTCTTTTGTGCAAGTGTGGTTTGTGGGGGGGGTTTTACTTGTTTTTGTTTTAGCTGCAGAGGGCTTTGTTGGTCAATTGGTTGGTTGGTTGGTCGGGTATTTTTTTTATTGCTGTTGTTGTTTCTGCTGTGTTTCTTTTTTTCAGTCTGACAGTCACATTTTATCTTTTTAGAAAATGCATTTTCTCTTTCAGACAATTGACAAGAAATACATCCCTGGTAGTTAATGGCTGTTATCATTTCAGTTTTACAGATGACAGATTTCCTTCTAAATATCCTCAAGGGTGATCTTTACTGTCAGTGTCTACCTTGTGCACATCTTTAAATTTGGACATAGTTGATAGAAATTTCCAGTATCTTGACTAGAATGAGTTTCCATCCACTTAGATAAAAATTCATTGTTTCTGAAAATGTAGTGAAAATGTGCTTTGAGTGATTGAGATGTGAAAAAAAATACCTCAACCATTATTATTTAGGTTTATTCATTATTTTGGGGAAATAAGGGGTGATAGAAAAGGAGGGGGGCGGGAAATCTCTTCAGTCAGAGAGAAAGGATATGTATAAGCACTTATTTTTATTCTCAGATAAAGAGATGTTCTTTACAATTTATATTTTTTCTCTACTGAACACTTCCACAATACATTTAGGAATGTGAAACCATGGAGAAATCTGCCATTTAATTTTATCAGAAACTCAACTTCCAACAATATGCAACCCTTTTGCTATTAGTCTCTATTTTAAAAACTGAAAGTGTGTTGATAATACAATTTCTGCTTGTGAGATAATTTCTAATGCAAAACCCCTAGCTTTTCAAGCATACAAAAATGTTTATATTCATAGTAGTTCAAATTTGAGGGAAAAGACTCAGACATTGAGGAAAATATTTATATCTAGCTAGAAAAACTTTCTTGTAAAATGCAAAAGAGAAAATTTGACCTTTATAGAACATAGTAAAGATGTGTGTAAATTTGAAACACCAAATTAGATTCCTTTTCTTTAACAGAGGTGCATGTAGTATGCTTCTATGACTAAAATCTAGATACAGATGTCAGAAGTTCTAGCAATAGTAAGAGACCTTGGATCCTGGCCCTGAAAGAGCTGTTCACTGAGGATGTTTCATTTAAAGTCACTGTGTGGACCCAGTCTCTGAAATGTCTCCTTTCTGGCATTATTCTACTGGTGAGAATGCAAAAGCAGAACACAACTGAGATGGCAAGGGCCATATAGAGTCAGAAAGGGAGAACAGGGAAAACACAAAAAAAAAGACTTCACAAGAGCCAAATTCACAAAGAAAGAGAACCAGTGAAGACGTTTCTATGGAAAATACCTGGGGGAAAAAGAAGATACAGCTGAGGGTTCTTTAAACATCAAGTGCATAAGCACAAACTATTTCAAGCAGCATAAAGCTAGGATGGTCATGAGAGATCAGATGGGTTGTATTCTGAAATCCACAAAATGGGAAAGTACTGAAAATTTGAGCTGTAGAGATGACTATTATAAAAGTATTGCATAAACTTTGTTAAATCATGTAACGAATGATGAGGGAAATAAATTTTAACAATTTCATGGCTTGGTAATATAGAAATGGCTTCTTTAGGTTTATTTCTAGAAATGACAGCCAAGTTGGTTTGCTACTCAGCAAAACAGAAATGCTAGTGCTGAGTAGAGAGCATGTTCAATGTCTTTTTAGTTCAGTCTTCACAAAATAAGTCACTTGTGATTAGCTGACCAGCAATATAAAGGGCATAGTGGTAAAACAGGGAAACAGCAATTTAGGAATTGCTTATATAAATTAGATATTTCCAATCAGTTGTGTTTGGTGAAATTGTCACTGGAATACCTAGAAAATAGATTTACTTCAAGAAATGGTGGAGGATAGGAAAAAGTTCTAGAAAACCAGAACAAAAGAAGCATTGTGCCCAAACTAGAAGGAAGTACATAAAGAATGCAGGTGGTTGTTATCACTCAATGAAATAATTTTCAAGCAGTTAGATGTCAAGGAAGAGATTATAACCTGTATAGATTTTTTCAGGAATAAATATCAAAATATTAATTGTTATCATTTTCAACCTAAAATAAAGAGTATCAAACTTTTTTGTTACCTGTGAAGTAGCTGATGTCTCAGTAAGAGGCATGGGAAAATCAAACTATTTCAGATGGAAGAAGGAAACTTGTAAATTTGTTCCTAGGCTGTAGTTATAAACCAAAATTTTGTACTCTGTAGGATCAAGAGGTTGCTACTAGGTCTGGTAATATTTGGTATTTTAATTGACAACTTGGATGAAGGCACAGGAAGTATGTATGTTAGCTTTCACAAAATCCCACTTGGACTTCCTACATGTTGGATATCAGAATTAAAATGTTATAAGATCTAGAGGAATTGGAGACATGATCAAAAAGGTAGGCCACAAGTAAGGCAGGTAAGAAGGCAAAATGAAAACTTTAGATGCAAAAAAACCAGCTACATAAACCCAAGATGAGAAATGACTGGTCAGGTGAAATCCTGCAGAAAAGGGCTGTAATTAAAGTCAACAAAAAGAAGACTGATCAACGTTATCATAACATTGTAAAAAAGATAAATACCAAGCTGTGAAATCAAAGTGGGTTTATAATGTATGAAATCCACCTGTTCTGTTAGGAATTGACATGTCCTGCATGGAAATTGTTCACTGAGTTTTGGGCACCCTGATCTGAGAATTCCATCCAATGGCAGAGTTCAGAAAACTTACAACTATCTGATTATCAGAAAACATTATCTATACAGAAATAAAGACTAGTAAATATTATCCTTGAAGAAATACTTAAGGAACTAAAGATAACTGATACTGAAGGAACTAAAGATGTCTGATCCAGAGGAGATCAGGCATAATCACAGACATAACACTTGGAAGAGAATTTAAAAGGAAAGTGGACTAATTCTTCCCAAAATATCAAAACAAAAAGAGGCATTTTGTTTAGAGTTTGGAAACAAAATGAAACAAAATGCCACAACCTATTTTTGCTATCAACATGAAGTCTAAAAGAAAAGAAAAGTATCTTCACCTCCTATGTAAGACACTTCTACTTTTGTATCATTGCATTTTATTTTCAATTTCCATAAGAATGCTTTTACATAATTTGTGTCAAATAGTGTTCTACTTTATTATCTTATTGTCAGGTGCTCATCTGAGGTTCTGCACTAGTAAGAACCTCTGAAAAACTAGGAAATTCACATGATTCTGGAGCTGAACACTTGGCATTTTATTTTGGTCATTATCATTCAATATATAGATCTTTAATACAAGAATTTTTTTATACGTGCAAAACCGTGTGAAAGTTCAAACTACCATTAAATTGAAAATATCTCAAAAAAAGGTAGTTCAGCTTAGGTTGGCATGTTGAAACACTCCATTATTCAACAGTTTCTTTATGCATATTTCACAAATTATCCTAATTATGAGCTAAACGGTATAGAATTAAAGAGGTAATTGTTATTTTCTCCTACTTCAGAACATAGCCATGAATTATGTGTGCTACACCATTTTCCTTTAAGCTTCTGTACTGGGGACAACCCAAAGTCATAGCATTAACTAGTAACTAATGAGACCTGGTTACGGTGTCATGATCTGGGCCTGAAATATTCTGTGGTAGTCTAGTAACTAATCACTGCAATGTTCATTCCTTCTGGCAAAACAGGGCAGTAAATGCTTCTCACTCCAAAGAGGCAAACCAGTGAAAATGTCTACTCCGTGTAGCAACATTTGGACACCAAATTAATTCAGAGGTCTTTCTGCAGGCTTTGGAAAACTGGGTCCTACTTGCAGCTCAAGATTAGCCCTTAGCTGTAGATGTAAGCTCAATGTCACACAGAGAACTAGTCTCATTAGTGAAAACATGCAGTCATGCAAAGTGCTATCCTTATTATTCTGAGACTGATGGTATAAAAGCAATGTCCACCTCCCTCACTTATGATGAGATAATGGAGTAATTTTTAACTTAAATAGTTTATGCTTTCCTAAGTCATATTCAACCAGTGTAGCCAATGTAATAAACTAGACTGTGTCAAAAAATACAGTTTTTTGACAAAACAACAAGTAGTAGAAAATGCTACAAGTAAAGCATATGGTTCTTTTCTTCATTCTAATTCATGGTTCACAAACATGAATCCATGGGTACACATGGGGAATGATGCAAAGCTCAAGCTGTCTGTATGAGTTCTGAGAATAGTGCCCAGAGACATTACAGAAAAGATCAAACAAATGAACATTTTTTGCACCTGCACTGGGTGTAGGTGGCAATGTACTGGTAGCAGATGCTCCAAGCACTGGAACAGAGACTTCCCTTACAGCCTGTGGAAGTTTTGGCAGAGATCATGGTGTAGCAGGTGTTTTCCTGAAGCTCATGGTATCAGGGTAAAAGCATGAGGAGGAAGAGACTTCAGAGATGAACTGTTATGGACTTTCTGCAGCTCCTCATGCCCCACCTCCTCTGTGCCACTTGGGGTTGAGGGGGGAGGAAGAGTAGTTGGGAAGGAAGAAGTGTAGTTAAGTATTGGAAGAGGATTGTTTGTGGCGTTGATATTTTAGTTTTTGTCTTTGTTCCTTACCAGCCTACTCTATTTCATTTGGTGACAAAATAAATGGATTTTCCCCAAGCTTGTGATGGTAGCTTTTAATTCATCTCTGTGTCTTTACCAGCAAGGCTTTGGATCCTATTTTGTTCCCTTGTCCTGTTGAGGATGGGGAGCTAGAGAGGCTTTGTGAGCATCTGCTTACTGGCAAAGGCACCACACAACACCGTTTCACCCTTTCTAAATTTCCTTCAGGCCTAATGGATCAAGACAACTGAGTGCTTTATGGTCTTAAAACAATCAATTTTTCCTGGTTTTCTGTATGTGTTAAAATCTTTTTCATGGACAATTGCAATACATAATTTACTTCCACAGTGTTTTATTTCATTTCTTTAATAAATGATCCCTATTTAAAAAGAAAAGAAAAATGGCAAAGGGTTTATATATTCTCATGACAATTGAAAGTCTATGCTATAATAAGAGCAGAATTGGGGACACAATGTATGCAGGCCCAAGAAAAGGACAAAAATGAACATAGATGTGAAATTACTACTTTGTCTCCTTTTTCACATGATGCTAATTTCTGATGCTATACATCAGAAATCAAAACAGAGTGCAAACAACCCTGCTATTTGTGGTGGTTGTATTCAGTCTGCTATGACAATGGTATATATTTTGAACATTTTTTTTTCTGTCTATGATACCTTTTTATTATTGTGAGTGGAAATAGTGATCACCAATATAGAGCAAGAAATCTAATTAACAAAATTTGAAATATCTACAAGGAAAATGCCAAATCCTCTGTCATGTTATCACCACTAGAGTCTCACTACATATAGCTGGTGAAGTGTGAAATTCCTTAATGTTCATTTTAAAAGCTGCTTTTTGACAGCTTGTTGCAGAGAGATTGTTTGCAAGGGAACTGATTCCCATGGAGGGTAAATGAAGGATTTTTTTGTTGGTGTGAAATACAAGGTGGGAGTGAATCATCTCTAATCTCCAAGGGCCTCCTATATTGAAGATGGAAGATCAAAAAACATTGTTCTCAAATAAACCTTAATTATGCAAAAAATAAAGGAAAATATTTCAGACTTCATTTTCTGTTACTCAAGTCTAGTGAATCTGAAGTGATATTTCTTCTTTTCCTATCAAAGAATGTCTCCTCAAAATAAAACCACATGTATTGGGTCTAGCTGAGATGGAATTAATTTTCCATAGCAGCCCCCACAGTGCTGTGCTTTACATCGGTAGCTGAAAATGTGTTGATAACACACCAGTGTTTTGGCTACTGCTGAGCAGTGCTGGCACAGCATCAGCACTGTCTCTCCAACATTCCCCTCTTCACCAGTAGGCCTGGGATGGGCAAAATCTTGGGAAGGGACACAACCATGAATTCTGACCAAAAATGACCGAAGGGATATTCCATATCATGTGACATCTTCTCAGCAGTTAAAAACTAAGAGAAAGGAGAAGCAATGAGTGCATTCCTTATAATGTCTGTCTACTGAGGTAGCCTCTACACATACTTAAGTCCAACTTCCTGGGAAATGGCTGAGCATCACCTCTGATATGAAGTAGATAATAAATCTTGGTTTCCCTTTCTTCTGCATGCGGCCTTCACTTTTGCTTTATTAAACTATTTTTGACCTGACCCACAAGTTTCTTTCCCTTTTCTCTTCCCTCTCCTCTCCCATCCTGCTGCAGAGGTGAGTGTTAGAACAGCTGGGTGGGCACCTAGCATCCAGCCAAAGTCAACCTACCACACTGGATTTTAACTTTTTTTGAAATATTTGTTAGTCTCTTTTTCCCTTGTCAGACCTAACAGTGAGTTGAAACACAACGGATAGCTTTACAGCCAAGCACACCTTGTTTGGGCAAGAAACAAAAAGGACAAAAAAAAAAGTCAATAATTTCCTAGGAATGTTACAGTGAATGTACTGAGTCAGGTCACAAAGTCACATCGTCCACACAATCCCAGTCTGTTCAGACTGTAGATAAAGCATAGATCTACGTGTTTGTGCAATTAATTCAGTACAGATAACTTTGACTGCTCTAAAAAGAGACTTTAAACAGATAAATTTGAAAATTTAGTTTGACAACCTTATTTCTGCTATGGGCAAGGGCAGCTTAAATCATGAGAGAGATAAGGGATGAAAAACCACTTGAATTGACTTGATATAAGCGATAAGTGCATCTGCTAGAATGTTCTTTTTGACACCATCATCATTAAGAAGACTTTGATGACTCTTAAGGTGTGCTCACTGAATGAGAATAAATACTTATTAATAAAGGTATCACAAAAGGACACAACAGCATACCATAATAGACAAAGAAAATATCTCCCCAGAAATGTTAGGTATATAATGAAGCACCAAAAGAATATTCCTTGACAATACCAGTAGCAGATTTTTGTTATTCTAGTCTTTGTTTATTTTAAAACAAATCAAATGGGACATGTTTTACAAAAGCTCTGGACTCTTCCATTCTGGAAATGCTAAGAGGAAAATACTATTGGCAGTATTAAAAAAAGCAAGTAGTCTCTTTCTGTTTCTCTAGCAGTTAGTCATCATAATAATGCAACCACTGTGGCTTCATTAGATTTTATTTTAATGCAGTAGTCTATGTCTCTCTCTGATTATTCCAGAATCACATGGAAGGTTATACTAAATTCTGACAATAAGTTCTTCAGGGGTAGCACATTGTTATCCAGAGAAAGCATATTCAATCAAAATAAATTTATGCTTCAATCTAGGACTTGAAGGGAGAGAGAACAGGGTCATTATTCTGATATAAAGTCTTGAATGTCTGGAATACAAATTAATGGCTCAGCCTAAGTCAAGAAGTCTCATTACATGAAACAGGCAACAGGTTTCAGCCAGATGCTTGTTAGAAATGTAAATACCTTATTCATGAAGTACAATTCACATTCTTCATTATAATGATAACTCTGATCTGGCACAGCATTTTTGTAATAACTTTTCCAAATTTTTTGGTGTAAGTTCGAATTTAGCAGGTATTAAAATAGGATTAAAAGAAGCAAATGCTAACACGACAATCCATTAATACTTTTTTAAAATGCATTTCATAACTGTATTTCTTAACATTGATGTTTTACTTTTACATATTGAAAGCTTTTCTAACAAAAATATCTTTTGGGCTTCGACACTGTGAACATGCATTTATTTACAAGTTTGCCTGTGGGCACAGTACATGAATTTGTTTTAAAGCTACAGAGTAAGAGCTTTATTTGAGATATCCTGAGTTATCATTTAGCTAAATGCACAATAACCTGTAATATTTGTTTTAAAGGAGATAGCTGAGCTTCCCTTTAATTCAAGTTGTCTGAGATTGAATATTGGGATTTGCTGCTATGATTGTGAGGTGGTAGAGTTCAAGACCCTGAAGGGAGGAAAGAAAGAACACAGCAGGATCACAGCCCTGGACTTTAGAAGAGAAAACCTTGACTTCTTAAGGACCACCTTCTGAGAATCCCAAAAAACAACTGAGGACTATAAAATGGCAAATGTCAGTCCTGTCATCAAGAAGAGCAAGAAGGCAGGTCTGGGGAACTACAGGCTGGACAGCCTCACCTAGGTTTCTAGGAAGGTGATGGAATCAAAAATTCTGAAGGTTTTATTCAAACATAAAAAGAACAAGGTGATTTGAAATAGTTGGTATGGATTTATGAAGAGGAAATTATGCTTGACCAACTTAACTGACATCTACAATTAAATGACTAGCTTAATAAATGAGGGGAGAGCAATGAATGGGATCTTGCCTTCAGCAAGATTTTGACACTGTTACTGTCACCAGCTTGTCTGGTATGATTGTCTAGACCACTGCGATACTTGTATGCAAGAACAGTACCGTCATGAAAACATTCTCAGAGTCTCCAATTCTCCTTGTGGCCACCCCCATGATCAAGATAATTGTAATTTGATTAATGGCATCCAATCATCATTGCATACACCTTTGCCATTACATTCCTTTGAGGATATTATAATAACATGCAATTATGGCTTTAGCTCTCCAAGTTCTGCCATGAGATGAAGAAAGAGGAAGAGAAGCTGGGAAGGAACTGTAGATTGATATCAGAGCCAATGATGACTGTCTGTCTGGAGTTTTGACTGTCAGTTCTCTACCTGCCTTTTTCTTTCCCCCCTCTATTTTTGCTGTATCTGGCTGATGTTTTCAACTACCTACAAATTCCACATGACTTATTATCCATAAGAGTTACCCACATAGAGCCTTGAAACAGATCTATCTTGTTCTTCAGTATGATTTTATATTATTTTGTCCTCTGAAGTATAGAGAGAAGGTTAACCAGTTTATTTTTACACCTTGAAGGTCATTCAGTTCTCTGCTGAAACAGGGTGCAGTTCTACTTGTCCCTGATTAGAATGAAAGTATTTTTCACCATAAACCTGTAAATGTCTAGGAGTCATTTGTTATGCTTGATTCATTTGTAAAGAACTCTTAGCCTATAAGACTTGCAGATCTATCTCCTAGGTTTCAATATCTGGTTCACCAAAGGTTCCACTTCAATGACTAAGCAAATGAATGATATAGACATCTAATATTCTGATTGCATTTTACTCATCATTTGCACATGAATAAGACAATTCAGAAGTGTAAATAATCAGTTTGATATAGAAACTCACTGAAGTACAAATTATTGATTTAATGAATATTGTTATAGTTATAAACACTAACAAATAACAGTAAATTTTACATTTAAAGTGATATTAGAGGAATCAATAGACAACATAATATATATTATATTGATATGATAATAAATTGCTGCACAATATTCTACTTTCTAATTCTCCTTTGTACTCAGTAATGGTAATTTTTCCAGTCTGTACAATCTAATGTGTTCATTAGAAGTGTTGAAGATTTCCCTGATACTTCATCACACCTTCTTCCTATATGGAGAAGTTTTGTGTATGAGAATCTTGCTATTAATTATGAGCAATTTCTGTGACCTTTTTCTTCTCATTTTGAGTAGTACTGATAGTTTTTAATTTATGATAACCTGATAATTTCTTGATTTGAAAGAAATTTCTAGCAGGCTAGTGACTTCTTTTCTCCTCAGATGCTCCCTAACTACCCAATTTTTGCCTGAAGTGTAATAAAAAAAAATTTATTATTCTTTTTCTTCATGTGAATATTAATTTTAATGGTGGAAAAATAGCTTATTTGAAAAATTAATTGCCCTGATTTTGTCTGTAGTTGAAAGTCATAGGGAACAAAATTGCCTCCTTAATATTTCTGGATAATTTTTAAGGTGAAATTTCTACTTTGATAGAGTGTGCCAGGGTAAGAACCTTCCATCAATTAGATTAATCTATTATTATGGTCATTCTCTTTGGGCTGATTGTTGGCAACTATGGCATAAATTTCAGCAATGCCAAAAATCATTGAGGCCTAGTTGCAATGTACTTGATTGGTTAGCCACTGAAAATGCTAATTCAAATTTAGGCTTTGTTCAATACTGTCACTCTACAGCTGGCACTTTTTTTTTTTTTTAGGATTATATTCATTACATTTGAGCGAATTTCCCACATGAGTTTTTAGTGCTATTTCAGTAGCTGTAGAGAATCTCAATTTCTTCCCAGTACCACTCCAAAAATGAATACATAATCCTCCCACAGATGTAGTGCCATGTCTGCCATGCATATGCCTTTGGGATATCTCTGTTCCACCTTCCTCCCACCACCGCCTTGTTCTTCTCTTTACATATTTACTTCATGATAATAAAATGAAAAAAACCCCACAACAGTCTGTTGCTGTCATCATCAAGTGAAGCAGAGACTAATTTATGTAACCTACCATTTATTTGTGACACCTCCAGCTGGTTCCAGAGAAAATAGTTTTGCATTCCCATAGTCAAGATGAATTTCCTTCTCCAACACAGAGTCATTTGCAACTTTTCTGAACATCATTCCTCTGTGTAGTTAATTCATTGAACTGTGTTGTTAGCCCCATCATGATGTTGTTTCTTCTCTCTTCTGATCTGGGTGAAAAGGATTTTGTAGATAAGTGAGAAGATTGCATACCCAGATAATCCATCATACAACTATAGAATATCCTTAGAATATTCCTTCTAAGTTGAGGAAGGTCAGAGGGCAAAGCAAACTTGTAAACTGGTCTTGGAAACTGTTTCTATCAGACACTAACCTAAACTCATCTCTCACTTCTCTCTCTGTCTGATTGTGTAACTGGTTTGTACTTGTTCTGTTAGATTCTAGGTGTGCTACTGCCAAAGCAAACTCACACAGGCTCTGGCTGTTCATGTCTAGTCACAGTTTGTATAACTCTTGGAATAGGTAATGATTATATGGCATTCAAAATAGTAGAACTAACTGTACCTAAAACTTTGCTTTTGCTTCTGCTGCCCTGAGCCTAAAATACTTCAGAATCTGAGCTCAACCCATGAGATGAGGACTTCTGGCTTGTTACTGCAGAGGAATGAAGCAGAAAATGCTTCAGGCTGTCTTACATGAGTTATATATTTTGGTTTTAAAACAGCATATGTACTGGCATTTCTGAAACATCACCTCGCATACTTTTTTTTAAAAATTATATATTTTGGTTTTAAAACAGCATATGGACTGGCATTTCTGAAACATCATCTTGCATACTTTTTTTTAAAAATCTGAATTCTAACAGAATTTGAAGTTAACATCTCAATTGCTTCAGAACTTTGAATGTCTTTAGTCACTGCCAAGTAAATATGTGTTAGCATTTTTTCCTTCCTAAACAACCCAATTAATAAAGCTAGATGTTGTAATCTATCATTCATTTAGTACAGTTGTTCTAAAAGTTTGTTGTGATGTATCTGGCGACTATTATGCAGTAAATTTTACATTTAAAATACACTGTAGGCATCTTCCAAAGCACTTTGCAAAGAGCATCATGAAAACAGTTCTTCACAGAAAAAAAGTGTCAGACTAGTATCTGGCAGACCAGCAGAAGAAGCTGAAACTCGCTGTGTGAACTGCTGTTCAATAAATGTTGAGAAGAACATTTGATTTTTAGTGCTAATCAGCAGTGAGCTAAGAACAGAACACTGGATTTCAACACCTTCAGCACTCAGCCCATGTATCAAGCCTGGCATTTCTCAGATACAGGTGAAAATAACTCTTGGTTGGCTTAGATTTATTCTAGAGAGCTGAATGTGCTGCTAGTTATCCATGCATAGGCAATGACCATAATTTTCTTCGAAGAGAATGAATAAAGAGGTATAAAAATGTCCAACTGAAGTCTGGTTTCAAAATCAGTTTGCCTGGTTTCAAAGCTGTTTGCCATTGCACATTTAAGATGTGCAGCCTGAAAAGGGAGCAAAAATGATGGTGTGGGTTCTGTGGATTGCATACACTAGCTGATGTTCTGTCACAGGACAGATATAAACAACACCAATCTTTTCCCCTCTCCTTTCCTCCTCTGGAATTCAGAATATGTCATTTAGTAATTCACAGGTACTTACAGTTACACAGATTAATTTCTTTTAGGGAAGAAGTATTTCCTCCCTCATTGGAGTATAGATAGTGGTATCTAATTCCATGCCTGTAGGAACATGTACTTACAGAAGCAAACTGTATTACTCTATATGAAATCAGCATGTAACTCTAGGAGAAAACACAATACTCTAATGTTTAATGAACCAACCTTATTATTGAACAAACTCTTTCTACTCTGGCCTCAGGGCATAATCTGATACAATTTATTATGAAGCAAATCCAGATTGCTTTAGTTTTCTGCTTCAATGGGTATTCCTGTGAATAACAAAGGTATGGAGCACAAAATAAAAACTATACACTAATAGGCTTTTTCTCAAATTAAGGCACATCATATTTCTCAGATGTAGACTTAGAATGCAGTAATAAAGCTATAACTTCCCAAGTGATTGAAATAAATAACACATAAATGATGCATAAGTAGATAAGAAGCAGGTGGATTACAGCTATGAATGCAGTGTAGTGAAATGCTAGGATTGGCAATGACTTATTCATGTCCTATACTTGTCCTCTGGGGAAAATGGATCAAATAATTCTATAGAATAATATTCATTTATACCCAGCATCTATGAGTCCCTTGAAGTTAATTTTTAATGACCAGCAGCATGATGTTCTCTGCTAGAAACTGCATTGAAATAATTTTCTCCAAATCCACAGAAGTTCATTTCTTTGCAGGCGCATTGAAATAATTTTCTCCAAATCCACAGAAGTTCACTTCTTTGCAGATATTCAGTCCATCCATATCTGGTGTATAGCACAGTTATGTACATAACATGGACACTTTCACAGGGGGTGGCAAAGAATACAGAGCACTCCAGTTATGCACTTTCAGCTGTGCATATACTGAACATTCGTAGGCTGAAAGTGGAAAGTTCTCATGTAACATGAATTTTCTCCAAATCCACAGAAGTTCACTTCTTTGCAGATATTCAGTCCATCCATATCTGGTGTATAGCACAGTTATGTACATAACATGGACACTTTCACAGGGGGTGGCAAAGAATACAGAGCACTCCAGTTATGCACTTTCAGCTGTGCATATACTGAACATTCGTAGGCTGAAAGTGGAAAGTTCTCATGTAACATGTTGGACAACATATACCCATGTTTTAAAAACTTTTTACACTAAGTCATTTTAGGAGCACCCTTTGGGTGCACATTTTACTCCATTTTTGTAAAGATCTATCTTTCTATCTGCATAAAACATAAACCAATAGATTCATCCTAAAGTAGTAGTGGGGAATGCCCTGACCTTAGTGTAGGAATAAATAACAAAGAGTACTTACATTATAACAGTTAAATATATGAACTGTATATACATCTAATTAGGTAATAAACCCTTGCTCCCTTGCATCTATTGCCAGCTGATTTCTCTTGTGAATCATCAGTTTAGGAGAGGTTATATTCAACAGTGAAATATCACTTTGCACAAGGGTCAGTGGTATGAGAAAGGGACTTCTGATTTGCAAGCCTAAATTTTGAGAAAGTGACATTTTGATTTGGGGTCATGGATGAAAGGCAGTCGCACATATTTTAGGGGTTTTATTTCAAAGATTTTTTTGGGAACATTCATCTAATTTAACATACTCATCTACATCTGAACTAACAATGCCTGCCAGTGGTTACAGATAATGAAGAGATAGACATTTTTAGGACATAATTCATCTGATATTTTTAAACATCTACATGAGTTGATTCATGTGTTAGGAATGCCTATTTCCTTCCATTAACTATAAAAATAAGCTATGATGACTAATTCAGATGTCTATGAAAGCAGTGCAGATGTATTTTTGGTCAGAAGACTCCCACTTAATATGTCTGTGAAAAAGAAAAAAAAAACCAACACAAAACATAAGCCCAAACATTTCAAAATTTCCATGTACTGAGTTATATTTTGTCTAGGAAAATGAAGAACTATCTTTCTGTCTGTGCAAAACAAATACAATTTTAGATTTCCTGGAATGGTTATCAGATTTCTTTGCAGCTTTACAATTTTACACTGATGAACTTAAACCAAAATGTATCTTTATAAGGTAAGAAAGAGCATAACAGAGAGTAGGAATTTTCAGGATGTTTAAACTAGTACTGAATGTAACGGCTATTATTATGTTTTTTAAATATCAGATCAGATGGAATTCTGGATTTCAAAGATGAGTTCTCTTGGTCTCAATCTTTGCTTCTACTCATGGTGAAAGGGAGGACCAATATACAAAAGAAAAAATGAAAACAGTTCTAGATACAGAAAATAATAATAAATACTGTTCTACTCATGGTGAAAGGGAGGACCAAAATACAAAAGAAAAAATAAAAACAGTTCTAGATACATAAAATAATAATAAATATTACATTTCATGGAAATAGAATATTTCATATATTTTTAAAATTTCCGATCCACTTCCCAGGAAATGGAATTTGTTCATTGCAAATTGCAGTCTGCATTTGAAAAAAAAAAAAAAAAAAAGAAAATTTAATCAAACTCCAAAGATTCAAGTGTTGTAATCACAGCTGATCAGACAGCTAAACTGTTCATAAATTTTCAAGTCTGTTCCTCTGCATAGCTCAGTTATAGAGAGAGGTGGGGAACTGGCAGACTGGGGGTTATAAACCAACTCCCAGATCAGATGACATTATCAGAATCTAGAAGTATTAGAATATCCTTCTGTCTTTTCTTCCCAAGTGGTACACTGATTAAAAACCAAGAATGCATTATGACACTGTAGGCAGTAAGAAAAAATAGCATGAAATTTAAAACAAAGTTCAATAAAGCTTTCTAGCATAAAACATCTTAGATCTGAGAGAAGTAAAAATGGACCAAAATGTACAGGACACAGTACTATGTTTGGATAAATTACCTTTTAGAAGCAGAAAATTCATTTTCTTTTCAGTGGTATCATGTCACTTATTTCCATCTGTAAATTCTGTAGATTTGCTCTTTTCCTTGCATCTTTGATAAAGAAGCCAAATAATTGAATTTCACTAATTTCTCATAGGGAACTTAACACTTTGAACTTTATAAAAACTTGTACACAAAATATAATATTCTGAAGATACATTTTGAAAATCTTTATACACTTCTCTCTAAAATTGGTTTGAATAATGTTGCTTAAAAATGTCAATAGTGAGAAAGATCTTAGGAAAATAGTAAGAATTGATTACTTGTGCTAAGATCATCAAAGCTGTTTTCTAAATTAATCTTTCCAAGCACTTTTTGAAAGTAATGAGGCACCTCCAGCTGTTAATAGATTCAGGAAATAATGTGGAAATATAAAAGGAAAAAAACCCACATTAAAACTAGTAGGTGTTCAATTTGGTCTCAAGGCATGGAAAACATACTACAAATCAGACCATAAATGCTTCAGTTCCTGTTGAAATCAAACTAAAGAATGAACACTAGCCAAAATGCATTTTTTCTTAGCTGATCAGTTATTTTATATAGGGAGAATTTTTACATTTGTAAATAAGATTTTGTCCTGCATGAAATAGGAAAAAATAAAAGTGGTTTCCTTGGTTTGTTTTTTTTGTCCTGCATGAAATAGGAAAAAATAAAAGTGGTTTCCTGGGTTTGTTTTTTTTTCAATTGACATATTAAAAAAAAATATGCTTAGAAGCAACAAAGTGAATCATGAAGTCATGAAGAATTATCTAAACTAAATATTGAATCAGCATTCCCACTCAAACTATGGTAATTTCTAGCTAGAAGTATGATAAATTCTGAGGAAAAAAAAAGCTTAAATAGGAAAAAATAAAAGTGGTTTCCTGGGTTTGTTTTTTTTTCAATTGACATATTAAAAAAAAATATGCTTAGAAGCAACAAAGTGAATCATGAAGTCATGAAGAATTATCTAAACTAAATATTGAATCAGCATTCCCACTCAAACTATGGTAATTTCTAGCTAGAAGTATGATAAATTCTGAGGAAAAAAAAAGCTTAGGGGTGAAATATTCAAACAGAGATTCTGAATTATTAAATTGATTAGATTGTGAAAAAGCCACCCAAGGGAAATACCATGACCATCATTTGACCCTCACTGAAATGATGCCTCACAAAGCTCCTGTCAGTCAGAGAATAGACTGTGCTAGGTGACTATGTAGGTCTTTTTTTGCCATTAATTTCAGTTGTTTTATAAACTTTGGTATATTGGCTAGCAACCCAACCATTTTGAATTCAAACACAGGAGGATTTATTAATCCATCCAATATCTTTGTATAAACACCATTTCCCAAAGATGTGTACAATAGAAATGTAATCATTTATATAATATCAAATAAAACCCCTTAATTCTTATGCTGTGAAGATGGTAAATATTAAAGGCAATTTTAAACTTGGAATTGCAGTGGGTAATGTGCTACCTAGCACAATACCAAAGGTCAAAATCTTGTCAGAGTACTTGAAGATAAAAAATTTGCTGTAATTTGAGCTGTGTCCAGCAAGGATGTTTTGACTTCACTACTCACTTGAAGCTCTGAAAGTACAAATTATCCTTGAGTTTTCAGGCCACCAACTAAATTCTGCTTTGCTATCCCTGTAATAGCCCTTTTAATAGCCTGCTGTGGTTTAACCATGGTCGACAGCTCAGTCCCACACAGCCACTCACTCATTTTCCCACAGCAGGATGGGGGAGAGAATTGGAAGGGTAAAAATAAGAAAACTAATGAGTTGATATAAAGGCAATGTAATTGGTAAAGCCATAGCTGAGCAGACAAGCAAAGCAAAGCAAGGAACTCATTCACTATTTCCCTTTGGCAGACAGATGTTTACCATCTCCAGGAAAGAAAATTAAGAGGAAAATTAACTCTCTTGCAAACAAAACCAGTACATAGCCTTAAAAAAACATATCCACTTCCCCTTCACCCTCACTGCCTTTCATTAGAAACAATCTTGATGATGGAGTGAACAAGGTTAGGGTTACAGATGGCATTTGTATGGACTTCTGTAAAGCCTTTGAAATGGTCCTCCCAGAACATCCTTCTCTCTCAGTTGCAGAGAGAGATGGATTTCATGATCAGAGTGTTAGATGGATAGGAAATTGACTGGATCATTTCATCCAGAGGGTAGTGGTCAATGGCTCAGAGTCCTAATGGACATCAGTTACAAGTGGTGTCCCTCAGGAGACAATACTGGGACCAGTGTTATTTAATATCTTAGTCAATAACATGGACAAAGGGATTGAGTGCACCCTCAACCTGTTTGTAGATGACACCAAGCTGAGTGGTGTGACTGACATTCATGAAAGACAGGATGCCATCCAGAGGGGGCTGGACAAGGTCAAGAATCTCATGAGGTTAAACAAGACCAAGTGCGAGGTGTTGCACCTTGGCTGGGGCAACCCCCAGTATCAGTACAGGCTGGGAGATGGGCAGATCAAGAGCAGCCCTGCTGAGAAGGGCTTGGAGGTGCTGGTGGATGAGAGGCTGAAGATAAACCAGCAACATGATCTGGTAGCCCAGAAATCTGATTGTATATAGAGCTGCATCAAAAAAAGCATGGCCATCACGACAAGGGAGGCGATTCTGTCCCTCTATTCTGCTTCGACTAAATATTAGGAGAAAAATTCTTTACTGTGAAGGGGATGAGGCACTGGAACAGGTTGCCCAGAGAAGTTGTGGATGGCCCATCCCTGGAAGGCTGGGTTGCATGGAGCTCTGAGGAACTTCAAGTTGTGGATGGCCCATCCCTGGAAGGTTGGGTTACATGGAGCTCTGAGGAACTTGGTCTAGTGAAAGGTGTCCCTGTCCACAGCAACAGGTTTGGAACTCGATGATGTTTAAGGTCCCTTCAAACCCAGGCCATTCAATGATTCTATGATTCTGTGATTCTGTGATTGATTCTATGATTTCCATTTCCTTAAACTCAGGAAGAGGCAAGAGTAAAATGGGGAAACATTACATGGGAGTCAAAATTCTTCAGAGTTACAGTAATTTTGCGAAGCTACTTCTTGTTGCCTCAGTGAAAAGTTCAGTACTTCATGTAAAACATGTTAAAACATCAACATGAGATTTTGGTGGCTGTTTAGGTGGCAGGGAATTATTTTCATTGTGAAAAATGCTTGTTCTTTGATGTGTTTATGATGGTCTAAAAGTTTGGACAGTACAAGATTTATAGCTAGACATAAAGGTTTCCAATAACAGGGTAAATTAGAATTGGCCACACTTTCAGACACCAAAACAGTTCCTAATATCCCCAAAAGAAGCAGCAGATTTCAAAGTTTTATAGGTCTCAAAAAATATTTAAAGCATGTTTAATTATGTAGTGAGACATTTCTGAAAAGAAACACAGCTGATACTAGGAACTGGAGCAGGTGTCAGTATGTGGAAAAAGAAAATGTTGATCAGGTACAGTATTTCTTCTACCTGTTTTGGAGTCTGATGCTTCTACCTCATACCTGAAGTGTCTCTATCCAAACATACCTATATGTCTGATGAAAATGTCTTTACTGACAAACATACCATAGTGAAATGTGATGTGTATTAAGATTTCATAACAGAGACCAATTTTCTTACTCATTACATACCTTACACTCCCAAAGAAGAGTAAAAAGGAGGCATTGCATTCTTTACTCCTTTTGCAAAAGTAGCAATTCAAAATTTCTGCTTTGCAGTTAATGTTACTTAATTTTCAGGATTTTTTTGACTTAAAAGAAGTAAAAGAAAGAAAATGCAATAATAGCAGATGCACAAAGCAACAGCCTTTATATCCCTCGCCTTAAGTGTGAAGCTCTTATCAGATCTCAATTTGTTTCTAAGAGATGTAGGATTATGTTACATTGCATTTATTGATTTTAGCTGCCTTTGTATGCAAGTACTGCTTGGTACATGACATTGCAGAAGCATTGACTCATTTTTTTAAAAAGGTGATGAAAAATTCTCCTTGCTTTGTATCAAAAATATGTGTAGCGACACTTCCATATGAATTTAAGTTTCTTTGTATTACTTGTGAAAAGTTAATAATACTGATGATATTAAAGATGGAATCACTACAGCCAGCTAAACACAGGCAGATTACAGCTCAGGTCTTGAACATCTATTGTTAGCAGTGTTAAGGTAGCCCAGTGTGAAAGGAAGATATACCTTGGTCTGGGAAAGTTTAGCCTAGAGAAGTCTTAGGGGGGAACTGAAATGTGTATAAATACCTGAAGAGAGGGTGAAAGAGGATGGGGTCATTCTTTTCAGTGGTGCCTCAGTACAAGAGGCAAAAGACACAAAGTAAAACAAAGAATGTCCTATAAAACACTGAGTGACAGCACCAGCACAGTTTGCCCAGGGAGGTTATGGAGTCTCCA
>NW_008677514.1:18217-29788 GCF_000695815.1 Acanthisitta chloris | reverse complement strand
AAGATGAGACTGGATGTGGCACTTGATTCCATTTTCTAGTAATGACAGTAGGATTGGATTCAATAATCTTTGAGGTTTCTTCCAAACCAGTTGATTCTATGATTCTATGATTCTATGTGTGTGTGTGTGTGTGTGTGTGTATGAGCTAGTGTTATTTCCATTCCCACTTATGCATAAAATTATTAAACTTTTTTTGCAAACAGTTGTTAAATTAGGCATTATGTTTGAAAGGATAAAAATTGCAGCCCCATTTACCCTTATAATAGTAGAATATTATCCTTTAAATACCTCTGAATTCCTTAAACTGTTATCTTTCTTGCATGAGTTACTGCAACTGTTTTCAGTGACTGAGGATGCTGAGGGTATTAATGGAATAATGGACTATTTGAATACTAAGAGCTAAATATCCCCTAAAATAAATGCAAACTAAAATTAATAATAAAGGATTTCTATTAATGGTTTGTTCTTCTAAATAATGATTGAAAATTCTTCCAGTTTGCCCATTCTTCACTCAAAAAATTATTTGGATTTCTTTTTTGTTTGCTTGTTTGATGTATTACTTGTGGTAAGCAAGAATGGTGAATTTACTATATGGCAGAAAAGTGTAATGAGTATGTGTAGCCATGGAGTAATAAATCTAAAGTTTAATAGATAGAATAAAAGTTTTCCTAGCACATGCAAGCAAGATGCTTTCATATGAATCTTGGCAGTGAAGAAAGGAAAGAGCAAATAAAATTTGTGATATGATCTGTGGCTATATGAGTGCAGATGTGCACAAATATTTTCCAAAGAGAAAGCTTCCTCTGCTTTGCTTCCATTAATAAATTGAAGAAGTCATTATGTAGCTAGTAGTTGTCCTGGTCCAATAAGACACAGGAGGGTTGGGTGGATTCCCTCAATGTGAATTAAGAAACACAAGGGAGGGGGGTGGGAGGAGGAGAAGAGCAATAGAAGAGCTAGAAACAGGAAAGGGCAAAATAAGCAAGATTTGAGATGCAGGAGCAGGGATAGCCACCAGCATGGATCCAGCGGTGTTCTGATGATCCGTAGCCTGTAGCAGGACTTTTTTTATAGGACTCTGCCAAGGCACTGCTTGGTCAGCTCCCCTTGAGTTGCTGGGCCTTGCAAGCATCCTGAGATTTACGGTAGACTGAGGAGTCTCTTTATATTGGTAATTGAAGAGAATTTCAGTCCTTATCCTGGCAGCTGAGGAATTTTGGTGGAATCTTGGTGGACAATGGCACCTCTTTAGTACAGCAGCCAGAGGATTTACATAGCTGGAGCAATCCTGTGGCTCAGCAAGTTTTGGGGCAAACAACCAAGCCTTTGCCACACAGCAAGCTATCAAAGCCAGACAATGTAGAAACAAACATTTCTTAAAGGTCCCTTACAGCAGTATGTGTGCCAATAAATACCAAATAATTCAGCTCAAAGTTGGTGCTTAGATGTACTACTTAATTTTCAGTCTGGATTTCATGAATTCATTTAGCTTCTCCTTTTTTCACAGAACAAGGGAGGATACTGTTTCTTCCCTGTGTCTGTTGTCTGAATATGAATTAGAAGACTTGAACTGTTAAGGCATCATTTGTTTTGGAGAAAAGTCTCTCAGAAAGACTGAAAGCTAAGCAGATTGTCTAAGTGAGCTCTAAATATTTGTTATTCTTTAAACAGTATCATTTTCACACTTATGAGGTGTGAATGCTGTTTCTGTTTCATTCTGCTTTAAAGCTTCTTGAATACAGTTTTCAAATTCATAATCCTTTCTTTCTTAGGCAAACAAAAATCCTTCTATCTTGCTTACGTGTAGTTAGGAAGATATGGAGTCAGCTTTATTGTAGTTACAGTATGTCACAGAATCGCAAAATATCTCTAGTTAGAATAGACCTGTAAGGAGCACATGACCACAACTTCCAGCTCCTTGCAGGACTAAGTAAAACTAAACCATCTGACTAACTGTGTTGTCCAGATACTCCTTGAACTCTGATAGGTTTGGTCCTGTGACCAGTTCCCTGGGGAGCCTGTTCTAGTGACCAACCACTCTCTGAGTGAAGAACGTTTTCCTAATGTCCAATTTGAACTTCCCCTGTTAAAGCTCAGTTCATTCCTCATGTCCCGTCTCTGGTCACCAGAGATCAGTGCCTTCCCAGCTGCTGCCCTCTTTGAGGAAGCTGTAAACTGTGATGGGATCACCCTTTGTCTTCTCTTCTCCAAGGTGAACAAACCCAGGGCCCTCAGATGCTCTTTGCAAGTCTTGCCCTTGAGATCTTTCACCATCTTGGTCACCCTTCTCTGGACACATTCTAACAGAGTGATGTCCTTCTTACACTGCTACATGGTAATAATAGTTGCATTATTTCTTGTAGATGTTCAAAGCAGGAATCTACTGGAAGCAAAACAGATCCAAGAAGGAATTTTATGCTAAAACACTGAAAGAGATGAAAAATTCCTCAACTGACCATATATCAAATTAAGGAATGGACTAGCTGATTACCGCTCAGCTAGTATCTGGTTCTGAATAGAATTTCATTCATCTGTATCTAGATGGACTGATGTGCCACAGAATAATTCATTTACACAGACCCCTTTCTAATTCTTATTTTATATGGTATAAATTCTTTTTTGATCTTAAAAAAACCCAAGAAAACAAAACCAAAACCAACTTAATGGAGAAAATAATGTCAAAGATCTAGCCACCTCAGCCAGAAAATCTGAGTACACTGAATTGGAGGTTAAACTTCTAATTCAATGTGGATTTTCTCAGTTCTTCAAATTCAGACAAATCTTTTATTATCCTGAGATTAAATCACTACAGTAATCTCATTTTCACAGTTTATATCCTATAAAGGCTTTTCTTTTCCCCACAATACCCATGATGAGTGGTGACATTTCAAAACCTTTCGAATCTTCTTAATTGTAAAGACAGATATTAGGTCTTCCACACACTTTTAGGCTCATAACCCATTTTTTATGATTTCATTCATGGAGTGGAATTGCATGTCATGAACACTATTAAGATTGTCCTATTTTGTACCATAGTCTACTAAGCTTTTCACTTATTAATGAGATCTTTGTATGTGTATGCTCCAACAATGTAAGAGAAGAATCCATTGTCTAGAGGTGCTGTGGTGCATAAGGAAAGACAGAGAAGTTAGCAATTACATTAAAGCAGAGCTTCATTTCTTGTAGGTCAAGATATGTCCAAGGACTTCAGTCCACCTATAACAATTTAAAACAACTAAGAATCCCATCTACTGTGGTTTCTGTGTGAGAAATCAAATACTTATGGGTCAAGAGATTATAGTGTTAAAGTTCTAATGGCATCACTCAAATTATCACATTACACTTATGGTATGTGCATTTTGGATTACTGACTCTACTGAGAGATGCTTTTATGCAGATTGTACAGTATATGTATTACACATAAGTCTCTGCATTACAATATTAATATTTTAATTTCCTGAATGCTATATATTTGAAATTCATAACAATTTTTAATTAATATTAGGTGCTTATTTTCAGAAAATTTAAAAGAAAAAAAGGAGATGGAAAAAAAGATTCCACCTCTATTTTTTGCCCCCTGCTTGTCATCAATGCCATTTATGTTAGTCGCAGGCATGGTACTGCATCATAGTAGGTAATGACTATCATCTAAACAGTCTGGACAGGTGACCTTTAAAATGGTGTGCAACAGGGAATTTAAAAGCTCTTTCTGAGAAAATCTGTAAATCTTCATATTTGAGAGCAAACAATATAGCAGTTGTGAATATCATCATTTCCAATTTGAGAACTGTCAAGACCTGACTGGATTTAGATGCAGGAAATAGACAATATCTGAGGAAATCCAGCTAAACAACTCAAAATATTACTACATTGTCACCCATAAATATTAACAGAATAATTGCATTTCCCTATTTCTGAAAGTGACGTTGCTTACCTTAGGAGCAGAGTTCTGTGGACAGTGTGCTCTTCACCAGCTCTGCAGGGAAATGAGTTGTTTCCAAAGCAGTCTGACATAACTTGAAACTGCTTATTTACATCATTGAGGAAGCTAGTTTGTCTTGTGGAAATGAGAAAGTATTTAAGGCAGCTAAGGGACTGATTTGTGGCACTTAGTGCCATGGTCTAGATATGACAGTAGGGTTGGAATTGATGACCTTTGAGGTCTCTTCCAACCCGGTTGATTCTATGATTGGCGTTATATCCCACAGAATGTTCTGGAAGGACTCCAAAGAGAGAGTTCCCAGTGTGCTAGTGAGTGTGACTAAAGGGATCCTGTGGGTTATTCTCTTATGCCCTTCACAATTCATCACTGGGATGAAGAGAAGCTTCTGTAGGTAGCCCCTACTAGTGCATGATCTACACATTTGTGCATCTGAGGAAGGTTCGAGTTCATTCTGAGGAGACAGTTGAAGACTCCTTTTCTTACAGTCATTTGTATACCTTCATCTTTTACTTGGTGTGACTCTTACGTAAAGAACTGCTCTGGCATGTTAAAGATAATTTGAAACTAGGTAAATATATTTTCTGTTTTGGTTTGGTTTGGGGTTTTTTTTTAATTGTTGCCATAAAAAGAGCAGGCTTAACTATCTGAAGGTCAATGGCCAGAATCAGGAGTTCAGCTTCTCAAAATGCAGCCAGTTATCTAAGTCCAAAGCCGTTTATATTAGTTCGAATTTGTGCATGTTTCCTCTAATTGCCATGACTCTGTCTCAAATAGATGTTTCGAATTGCCAAGTCACATTCACATTACGCATTTCACTGTATCAACACCCCATCTAAACCAGGGGTTGTTTCAAGTTTCCCACCTTTCAGTGTCCATCTATATAGTTAATGACTTTGCATGCTATTTTTTTAAATTAACAACGATTTCTGACCTGCTGATTCATTTGTAAGGGTGAAAGGTGAGTGTTCAATGACTTCCACCACAGTAACATAAACATTGACCTGATTGACTGCAGTGCTTCCTCTGTGCCATAACATAGCCACAGATTTATCTTTCCTGCCTTTGCTTTGCTCCAGGCAACTGATTAAAAAGCCCAGACCAATGTCTGGTTTTATCTGCTTACTTTGATTTTCACTTTGGAGCAGTTTACCAGGACTGTACTCATGCCTCCCTGCTGCTCATATGCTTTGAGACATTTATTGTCTGAGTTTTCCTCTCAGTGTGGCACCACAGTCTAACTGCATAATATACCTTCTGCATGCAATGATAACCCACATATTCATCACTACTGTACAAGGCATGATTTCTATAATGTGGATATAATAGAAAACAAAAGCAGTCACGGAAGTACCTGGGATTCTCAAGCTGCCTCGGAAGGCAAATAAAATTCATCATATGCTTTTCTAACAGTTGTACTTAAATCTATGCAACAAGGTGAAGATTTAGTATGATGATGTCATCTAGATCAATGGCTTACTAGAGTTATTGCTATTAATTATGGCATACTATTGGTCTGTTTAAAGCCACATGGGGAGTAACATTACTACAAAAATGTTTATCAGGAAAAGCAACTTTTCAGAAGTAAAGGCTTATGGAACTTGAACATGACTTGCAAAAAGAAAGAAAGATTAAACTATTCAGTATTGCTTAAAATGCAAGTCCTTTTAAATAAATGACATGGTTTAATGGTAATCTCATTATCCATACAAAAATTCGAAGAATAGGAGAAGGCATTTCAATGTCTAAAAATGAAGGCATTTATTTAAAAATTGTTGCATGAGAACATTTATTTTCAAGATTTATGCATGTTTTTCCAGTTGTGCAATTTCATGCTTTTTAATATTACCACAAAAATTCCATTGTCTATCAATGCCTGTCTTTAGTTTTGAAGAATATTATATGACATTAATAACAGAATAGAAACTTACAGGCCTGATACAAATTCCTTTGCTGGAGCAAAGCCAACTCTGTAAAATGTAGTTCAATAAAAATATAGAATAATTTGAAATATTTTAGTTTAGTAGTGGGAAGTAACTCCTCCTAAACACTAGAAGAAATATTAAATAAGATTACTTCCTCTCCTGAATGTAAAAAGACAATAACTGCATGGAGCAGTTATGTGAGTTAAGATGAAAAACATCATTTGTAAACAAAAAGAGACTAAAATGACTGTACTTAGCTAACTGCCCTCATTCTTCAAGGGCTATCGTAAGCTGGTAAACATCAGTGATCAGACTTTTTCTTCATGTGCAGCAGTGATATTTTTGATATATTATAAATCTTCCAGCCTTTCTGTTAAGTATTCAATTTTCTTACATGGGACAGAGAGTGAATTGAAAGGTGGCATGTGCATTTGGAGGTATTTTCAATCCATAGAAATCACAGAGTGTTAGCATTCTAAAAATGGTATCAAGGACAGGTGATCTTTTAATGATTTTGAAATTTAGAATAAATAAAAAATATGTAATTACTTGTTTTTCATTTTCAGCTCATATTAAACAGAAATAAAGGTAATCAAACATGATGTTTTTTGCTTTTTCTAACATGAAATAATATGTATTTACTTTAGGATATGCCTTTATTGTATTAGACACTGAGTTCAAACGACACAATCCCTTACTTATCCTGAGTTCTTTTATGTTAGAAAATATAAAATACTTTTTTCCCTTGAGTCTTTAATATTATCTTAGGTGGAAAATACCCCAAAAATTAACAAACAAAGCCAATAGAAAAAAGTCCTGCAAACAAGTTTTTGCTTGCCATAGCCTTAATAACTGAAGAGATGACATGTGATACATGAGATCTAGCTTAGTACACAGAAGTATGTAACAAACATCTATGACCTGAAATTGAAATCAATTGAAAATAAAAGAGCGATTGATCTGTGAGAAGATAGATGAACACTCTGACAGTCAGAGGTTTAAATCATGAGGAGATGTCTTTCTCAGTTATATGTTGTAATTCTACTAGAATCTTTGGATACTGAGGATGATCCAAGAAGTTTATAATAATTGCATCAATATAGTGACTTGGTCTGGTCTTTATTAAACATATTTAGCTAAAACAGGTGATTTGTAGTAAACTATTTTAGCTGATAAAGTACGGTTTCTGTGACAGTAAAAATTGACCGAAGTTTTATTCTTGCTAGCTTGGAACAGGCTCTTAGATTAGTGAGATTAACAGAGCTCTCCTGAATACCACACTCTCAGTTATATATACCAGTTGAAACCAATATTTTGCCTGTAGAGATAAGAGGAATCTCTTTTTGATCCCATATAGTGGACCAGATATAAGAAGATTCCTTGCAATAGTAACAGAATAATGTTGCAGCCAGTGCAGTTGTCCAAATTTCCATTTATTTTCTTTAGAAAACTGTGTATTTGATAGAACTGAAACATCTTTGATAGATTTCTGCTTTCCAGGACATGCTTTGAGTTGTTACAACATAACTGAAAATTAGGAACATTTCTGCCTGCTAAATAGATACTTCCTTTTTTTAAAAAAAACGGTACTACTGTTAGTAGTTGAATAGTTACGCATAATCTCTAAAGTATATACAGAGACAACATGTTAGAAAATTAACTCTGCTCTTTCTATTGACCAACAATGCAATTTAAGGCAGGTGGTGAAAACTTGTGTTGAGAAAGAAACTCTCAGAATCTCGCAATTTATGTTACACAGATTCAACATTAGGGGAAATCCCAATACTCACTCCAAACCTCTAGCAACTTGGCAGTGTAGTCACCTTTGCATGCTTCACAACTAGGTCAAGATGCTCAAGACACACTATGTAGAATGGAGTAACATGCTTCCCTTTTCTCAGTCTGTTACACAAACTTTTAAGATGTGATCTACAGTTTTACCAAGCAATTAAGAAAACTGTATTAACAGTACCAATTAACTGATATGATCCCCATGATATTTCATAGCAGAACAACAACTAATGCAGTGCTCTGTTAGTCAATCCATAGAGTCAAGTCTATTGTCTGGGGTCTCCACAAAAGCATATCCTGTCCATCCATGAATCTGCAGCCAGATTCTCACCATGCTGCTCTCATTCTATGAGTTTTATCATTTTAATCTACTAAAATTTTTCTGTGTGCCACAGTCATATCCGATTCACTTAACTCTTGTTAGGACTGACAAAATAATTTTCATGTGACCATAGCATAAATAAACAGCCAGATCTTATGACAAGTTACTGTATCAATGCACTTCTACCATGAAATTTTGAATTATTTTACCTACATTGATCTCCAGCTAAGGAAAATTACTTCTCAGTCTTATAACACAGTCAGCCCTTCAGAAAAGCCAGCATAAAGCCTTAAAAACTTGAGGAAACATCATGAGGATTTAAAGCTAGTCACTATAACCTCAGCAAGGACAGAATATCAGAGGCAATAAGCAAATTACAACAAAACCAACGTCAAAACCAAAAAAAGAGAGAATAGTTTCTTTTCCCAGAGAGTGGAATAGTTGCAGGACTAACCGGCTGTAGAGTTCCCTAAGGTGTAGAGAGAAGCATGGTACCTAGCAGCATTTGAAATGACTGAGCAGTAGGGTGTAGCACCAAGCTGTGTCGCTATTAACGTCTGTGATGAACTCAGAAGAGCCAAAAGAAGCCAGCAACAGCAAACTCAAAGGAAAAGAGTCAGACACTTAACTATCTGAATCAGGCATGACAATAAAAATAAACCACACTCTGCTTTGGAGTGGTTTTGTGCATTTCTATAGGTGATTTCATAGGAGGGATTACTGTTACTGAGAAAAATAAATGTATCTGTTAAAAACCAGAAAGAGTAATTTTATTTTAATTCAGTAGTTAACAGCGATAAGACTGATACACAAATTATGTACTTGGACCCAAATTTCTCTACAGCATGTTTCTTCACGTTTCTTCTGGAAATGAGATGAAAAATACCTTTCATATTTTACAATATCATATTACCATAGAACACTGAATGTGATCCGAGAACAGCATGACATAAAGATTTAGGACACTCCATCAGATTTTTTCAGCCTTAGAGAACAGACAGGCTAGGAACCTGAGGAGCAAAGGAAACAGAATAGAGTTGTAGAAACAGAATTTTGAAGTTACAGTGTCACTGACATTTTCTTTATGAATGTCTACTTCCGGTCAGCAATAGGCATTTGTTCTGGGCTATACTAGTAAAAGAGTTCTCAGCCTGGGAGAAACTTGTTTTGGTGTGTGGAGGTATCTGTGTGCAAAATACAAAAAAAGGAAGGAAATTAGTTTCAATAATACAAACAGACCTGGGAAGTTTCTTTATTAAGTACATTTTTTTCTTAATTAAATGATCACACTTATTATCTAAAAAAGTACACAAAATGGCTTTCTATACTCATTATGATGGGTTCGGTTTATTTATTTTATAATGACTAAGGGATTCAAACAAGATGGAGTTTTGTGACAATGGATGGTGATGCTATATATAGCATATATACATGCATCTATAGGTTGCTACTTTTGGACTTCTGGACTCTTAAGGCTTTTTGCGCTGTATACAGGTCTTCTTGAAAACATCATACATGTTTATTGCTTTACATTACAGACAAACTTGCTTAACTTAGTAGTCTCTCTCAGACAAAAAGGAATGGAGTGTGGGTCCCAGATGTCCATAAACAGCAAACACAAATTAGCTTATTGATTGCTGTCCCTAGGACTAACTGCTAGCGCAAGTAAGATATTAACCCTGTTCAGTATTCTGCTTTTTCTTGTTTTTGATGTCTAAATGATGTGGCTGGAATTCAAATTCCCTTATAGCCAGTAACACTCTCAAGCAATTGTTAGATTTGTCCAGTCACTGTAATTTTGAATTGACAGCATCAGCCTGACTGACATGTAGATACATATAACTCTGGTTTAGCAATGTGCATCAGACTCCTGCTTTTGGGGTCAAACATAACATCTGTGCCAGAACTGCGCAAAAAAGTCACATTCTCTGCATTCTTGGTGTTGCACAATGCAGTTGAGCTACTGAGCCAACAGTTGTCTGAATAAATTATTCTGAAAAAAAAAAAGCAGTCCAGGAAAAGATTCTAATTACAGTTTAAGTTATACTACTAATAACTTACTTTCCAATAGGAGTGGAAATATGTATCTTCATTCTCTAATTTCTGACATCAGTTTTGGCTCCTATACTTGTTCAAATGGAAGTAAAACATGTTTTGTGAGATAATGAATCAAATCAATAATTATAGATATTAATAAGCTAAATTAATGAAATTATTTTGATCAATATTAGGAACATATGCAGAGTGAGAGCTGATAGTGCAGTCACTGATGATATGCTGTAACATTCATTGCAGGACTTCATTTGTCAGAGTAGATCATCAGTTTCTTACCCTGAACACTTTTCACACATGCACAAAGTATTCACCAGATTTTCAACTTTGAAGGATCTTATAGTAACAAAACATATAGATACCTAATAAAGCAGAGGAGCTTTACAGCTGGTCAATAATTCCATATAATTTTATGTGGAACAATTGTTGGTAATAGAGTTTGCCAGCAAACTAAGTGCATTCAAAACCGTAGCAATATGTCAGAGAGTGCTGGAGGAGAGCAATTTTTCTAATTTCTCAATATTTTTCCTTGATATTGGGAAAAATATAAAAGTAGGAAATGATACATTTACAGTAGACTTTTAAAATTGTTCGGTTTAAACAATTTTGAAGGAAGGCAATTGAGTTGCAGGACCAAAGTGCCCTCCTTGACCTCAGACTCTTAAGAGTCATACAGGTAAGGCAGAATTGTGCAGGACCAAAGGCAATATAAATGGGCAACAGCAATTTTATTTCTAAACTGACAAATTTCAAGCATGATTCTTGTGTACAGGCTGTGGATATCTCCATATATTTCTGCAAAGAAAACTCTCAACACACTTTTGCCCTGCTTTAAACTGAGCTGTGTAAGGAGGAAGGAGGTCAGCTCTGAAAATCTTCGGCCTCTCTCACCAGCACTTAGTGTTTGTTTCTCATTGCAATGGGAGTCAGAGTTTCAGGTTTGTCAGGTTACATCAATTATTTTTTTCTTCTCTCTGTCACTTGGCTATCTGATCAAAGTGCTCTTACCAGCTGTGGTTCTGACAGCAGCTTGAACAGCAGCTTGACCTGGGGAGTGAGAGAGGCAGTCTTTCACAGATTTGTAGAGCCCAAGTCATCCTGCTGCTATTAACAACTGCAACAGAACTAGCTTACGCCACTCCCAGCTGTATTTTGGACAAGGGATAACTGTGCGGCTTGGATTGACTGCAGTTCTAGAGCACAGGAGAGAGAAGAAAAGGCAGCCTGACAGAGAGAAAGAGAGACAGTAAGAAAACAGGGGAAGGGGCAAAAGATAGGTAGGTGAAGGGAGGAAGAAAGGCACAGGAGGAGAAAAAGTGGGAAAAGGCAAAAATGAGAGTACAGCAAAAGGAAAGGAAAAAAGAAGGGACTCAAGAAGGAAAAATAGGAGAAAAGATGGAAGAAACAAAGAATCCTTATACTTACAGGGTCTTTTTTTTAGTCCCACATCACAGTTTTGTGATTTTTAAATAATATTTTGGGTTGATTTTTTTTTTTTTTGTTTTGGTTTCTTATGTGGAGGGTAGGGGAGGGCAAGGAGG
>NW_008677514.1:17152-18198 GCF_000695815.1 Acanthisitta chloris | reverse complement strand
GGGAAAGGAGATTCCTTTCCTCCTTACTGCTCTTTTGAATCTCGTTTTTTTTACTATTTTTTTCAATTTCTCTCCAAAATGAATTCCTTGTCTGTGTAAGCACAAGTCCTGAATCACAAAAGTGATTCTAAGTGACATTAGAAGCAGTTAGCCTAACCCAACCTTAGATACATCAAGCTTTTTCCATAGAAAACCTGTGCTATCCCATTTTGGTCATGATGGAATTATAGCTGGCTTTTCCTTTTCAAATTTCTCTCAGAATGTGTGTCGCAGAAGATTCCATAATCTGAATATGTGAGAAAAGCAGCAGATACTAGCACTGCACTCTGTGTTGTACTGTTCAGATGGATGATACAAGGCAGCCACAAACAAAGCATGTGGAAAGTATTAGCATAACACAATATCCCATAGTAGGTGCACATATCATGTAAGGCAGTTTTTTACCTGCATGACAGCAGATTACCAGCCATTTAATCAATAGTTTTACAGCAACAGAATTTTTACAGGCCATTAGAAATTTGGTGTAAGAAAGAACTGGCTGTGATGACTTTGCTAAAATATTCTGGTAGAATCCTACAGGCAGCCTAGATTGCAGTTTTTGGCCTCAGAGGTTTAGATACAAGGAAAGAAACCACTGCATGAAAGTCACACTAGACGTCTCTAATCAGCCACATCTTGTAATTAGGTAAACAACTAATCACGTAAGTATCTGCACTGTTTCTCTCCATTGGCCTGTAAGCCTCAGTGGAAGCTTTTTGGATTTATTGGGTAGTAAATCAACACTAACATGCTTCAAGCGGCAACATGCTTTTAAATTCTGTATTACAATTACAAAGCAACTGCCTTTTCAGGTAATACAATCCCCTGCTACTCTCCTATCTCAGTAGTACTGACTTGCAAGCTGAATGTTAAAAGAAAATGTTTTCTGACTACAAGGAAGGTCCCTTTTAGTTTCTGTCATGGTTTAATCCCAGCCAGCAGCCCAGAACCACGCAGCTGCTCACACATTCCCCCAACAATGGGATGGGGGAACGAATTAGAAAGGT